>NC_142531.1:17241614-17254114 GCF_964205215.1 Stylophora pistillata
TAAGCCAAGTTTATATCCACGTGTCTTGTCATTAGAAGCCATTTGCGAGGTGTGTTGTGTGATGGTTCCCTGTACAAATACAGGACCAGCGTCATGCGACAGTAGCAGATATAACCTTTCGTGTCCTTATACTTCGAGAAATTCTCGCGATTGAGTCTCCTGCATTGGATTTTGAGCAGAATAGACCATTAATGGTCGAGGAGAAGTTGTTTTTGTTAAATCTGTAATCTAAATGATATGTCTGTCTGTAAAAGGATTGAGATTGCTGTCGTTTGTTTGAGCAAGTGTGGTTTTACCAGCAATTGATTTTATAACCAATCATTTTGATGAGTACTTTTTATTTCAAAACAAACAGTTGCAATGTTATTTCAGTGTTCAGTTTTGTTGCAATGTTGTTTTCAAAAAACATTTAGTGAATCATACAGTAAGTACATTCAAGCATTTTTATTGAAAGGAAAGAAAATAACTCGTGTGGCTTGGTAAATGCAACCATGAACAGATAATGTCTTGTAATTGTAATTACAATTACAAGCATTTCAAGCATTTCAACGTACTTAAAAAGTGCACCGGGAAACTGGACTGTTTAGTTCATGAAATGCTTTTCATAAAGAAGATGAAGCCCTCTTTGAACAAACAATCGGATTCCATACGCGCGAAACTATTTATTTAATAGTTTACATAAATTTTATGAACTCAACACGTGCAATTATTTATTTAAATATTTTAAATATTTTAAACTTTTTACGTTTGCCACCTTCGTACGGTATAAATTAACTATTCATTTTTATTCTCTTCTCACTTGAGAATGATGACATGAAGTCATCGAAACGTTGTGTGTTTTTCTCGCTAGTGTTTATTCTTAATTGTAATTAACCACGAATATTGATTAAAAGCTTATATTGCATTAAGGAAAACATAAACAAGGAACCATTTATACACAGTGTTTACACACAGTTATTCTTGAAAATGAGGGAAGTATAAGGACCCCGAAAGGCTGTATCAAGCTTCAAATATCCACCGCTACTGCCGCGTGACGCCGGTCCTGTATTTGTACAGGGAACCATCATGCAACACACCTCGCAAATGGCTTCTAATGACACGACACATTGTGGATATAAACTTGGATTAAACGATAACGAAAAGAAAACTCTATCCGAATGTTGAGCATAATTTTCATGATTGTTGCACATATCTAACTGCAAGCTGTTAGATATGTTGCACATATCTAACATATAAAAAACAGCTTGCAGTGTTAATCAAGACTTAGATGTGGTGTGATCACTTTGGTAGGGGTCCCTGGTGAAAATCTTTGAAGGATCTTCAAAGATCTTCATGAGGACATTTGAGGATCCTCGTAAGGATCTTTATGAAGATCTATATGAAGATCTATGAGAAATCTTTTAACAATTCTTGTTAAGATCTTCAAGGATCTTTTATTTTCTTGCCAAGATCCTTAAGGATATCTTTTATTCTCTTGCCAAGATCCTCAAAGAATTTTGCATTTTCTTGCCAAGATCTTTAAGGATCTTGCATTTTCTTGTCCAGATCTTCAAGGATCTTCAAAAGATCTTGTCAAGAATTTCAAAGAATTTAATCCTTAAAAGGTCTTTGCAAGAAAATAAGAGATCGTTGAAGATATTGACAAAAAAATGCAAGAATGTTGAAGATCTTGGCAAGAAAGTAATAGATCCTTGAAGATCTTGATGAGAAAATAGAAGATCCTTCAAGATCTTGGTAGATCTTGTTAAGAATTTGAAATATGTATATGAGAACGATCCTTCGCAGTAAAGCACTATTTGAGCAATAGTGGAAATCAGACCTGAAAAAAATTTCAGGCCTGTAAATTTGATGGCCTGCTCCCAGTTGGCTTGTTAGCTCAATTGGTAGAGCGTTGCACTAGTATCGCAGAGGTCAGTGGTTCGAATCCCGTACAGGCCTGAAATTTTTTTCAGGTCTGATTTCCACTATTGCTCAAATAGTGCTTTACTGCGAAGGATCGTTCTCATATACCTCTCATAACCGCAGTTCACACATATGTTTCATATGTTTGTTGTTGTTTGATTTATCATCTACGGGTTTATATCGAATTAATCTGATGGCCTGCTCCCAGTTGGCTTGTTAGCTCAATTGATAGAGCGCTGCACTAGTATCGCAGAGGTCAGTGGTTCGAATCCCGTACAGGCCTGAAATTTTTTTCAGGTCTGATTTCCACTCTTGCTCAAATAGTGCTTTACTGCGAAGGATCGTTCTCATATACGTCTCATAACCGCAGTTCACACATATGTTTCATATGTTTGTTGTTGTTTGATTTATCATCTACGGGTTTATATCGAATTAATTTGATGGCCTGCTCCCAGTTGGCTTGTTAGCTCAATTGGTAGAGCGCTGCACTAGTATCGCAGAGGTCAGTGGTTCGAATCCCGTACAGGCCTGAAATTTTTTTCAGGTCTGATTTCCACTATTGCTCAAATAGTGCTTTACTGCGAAGGATCGTTCTCATATACGTCTCATAACCGCAGTTCACACATATGTTTCATATGTTTGTTGTTGTTTAATTTGAAATATCTTCAACTTTCTTGCTCAGATCTCGCCTCCTGGCTAGCTCACAATTGGTTAGAGCGCCGAATTGTGTTGTGCAGGAAGTCGAGGGTTTGAGCCCCAGCCCGACCAATACTCATGGTTTCACAATAACTGAGGAGAATTTGCTACCTTTCTATAATATCAAGAAATGGATAGATATTCTAGTCTTCTCGGATAAGAACGAATAAACCCTAGGCCCCTTCTCCTGCAGGGTCAGGGGTAGGAAACGTTAATTTCCCATGCACGAGATTAAGTCATTTATATACATTAAGTCTTAGGACCGCTACTGTTCTTAATGTATATAAGTGACTTACCTGATACTCTTAAATCTACTGTTAGACTTTTTGCTGATGATGCATTGTTATATGGGACAATTTGTTGTGATGAAGACACAGCCGATCTCCAAGAAGACTTGTATAGATTAGAAGACTGGCAACAACGTGGAAGATGGAATTTAATCCTTCAAAGTGTAAGATCATGTGTTTTACAACCAAGAGAGATCCACCAAAGCGAGAATACGTATTTTGTGGACAAATCCTAGAAGAGGTGGAATCTCACCCTTATCTGAGGGTAATGCTCGATAACAAAATGAGGTGGTCCCCACACATTGAAACAATCACATCTAGGGCAAATAAGGTCCTGGGACTTATCAAGCGAAACCTGTGGAATTGTCCAAAGTCAGTGAAAGAAACCGTGTATATGACACTTGTGAGGCCAAAACTCCAGTATGCCTGTAGCGCATGGAACCCACATTACCAGAAAGATAGAGCCGCTCTAGAAAGGGTACAGCAGAAAGCAGCCCGCTTTGTCACTGGAAATTACGATCGAACAACAAGCGTGACGGAAATGCTGCAAGACCTACAGTGGGACACACTTGAAACAATGAGAAGACATGCAAGGCTCTCCACTATGTACAAGATGTGCCACGGCCTCCTAGATGGGGATTGGGGGGATTATTTGATAACAAACAAAGAAAGGAGAACCCGAGGAAGCCATGATTTTAAATTTATTGTACTGAAAGGACATAAAGATTTATTCCCCAGGACAATAACTGAATGGAACAAACTCCCAAAAGAAACTGTTTCCAGCCAATCCCTCTGTATTTTTAAAGGCAAAGTAACTTAAATTTATTTATCGGTAGTTTAAATAGTTTTTAATAACTTTTAATAGTTTTTAATAGTGTTGTATATTAAGTATAGCTTCACTTATTATTATCTTAGAGTTGGCGCGATGCCCTAAACGATTTTGCCGACATAACGATGTTTAGATTTAGATTTAGATTACTGTGTGGTAGATGTTCTCCCCTGGGGTGAGGTGGGTGGGTGTTACACAGGGCCACATTTAAACCAGCTGAGTGCTGAAATGGGCTACCATGTATAAATACTCACAAATACAAATAATATCTTTGAAGATTGTTGTCAAAATTCTTGTTAAGATCTAATAATCCTGCCAAGATCTTTGAGAATCTTCATGAGTTCTGCCAATTATCTTTTTTGGTCTTCAACAGTCCTTCTAATATCTTCACAATACTTCCAAGATCTTTGACAAACTTCCAGAGAACTTGCGAGGGAAACTTATCAATTTTGCTGTAAATATGCGAGGATCTTCAATAAACATTATTTATAACAATTATGATAAGCCTCAAAACATTTATAAATTGTGGAAATATATAAATTTTTTATTGTGACCATAAAGAGTTATTTACACCAATCAAAGGAAAACAAAAGGAAAACAAAAGGAAAGAAAAACTATATGGGGAGAGTTAACAATTCAATAGTTTGTAGCTTTATAATACAACGAGGTCTAATAACAAAACACTTTTAGTGATTTTCTTCTAATAAAATAAACAAATATTTTTTTGCATAGCAATGGATGCAAAAGTTATTCTGTAGGGTTCTAACTAAGGAATAATAGTGTAATTAGCACAGGGTTAACTAAACAAATGTAGCCACTAATAGGACAGTAGGAAATGTAGAAAAAAAAAAATGGAAACTTGCTGTAAGTTGTTAAAATTGAAAGATCCTAGTCAACATTCATGTACACTATATTGCAAGATGTTTGGTAAAATGGAAGAACAGCTCCCCAAAATATGTCACCGACAGTTCACCGACATAATGAAAACAAATTCAGAAACAAGTAAATAGACTGTCATCTTGGTAAGTTTGAACTTTCACAATTACCTCAAAATGAATTTTGACAAACCACGGCCATGCGATAGAGGTAAATTTCGAGTGCGAGTGTCTTAATTGCCCAATAATGCACTGCAAACCTCATTATTGGCCATATCAATCTTCATTTATTGTGAAAGTTCAAACTTATCAAGATGACAGTCTATTTACTCATTTCTTAATAATATTTGTTTTCATTAATTATATCAGCCAACTGTTGGTGAACTGTCAGTGAACTGTTGGCCATCTGTCGGCCGACAGATATTTTGGGGAGCTCTTCTTCAATTTTACCAGATGTTTTTAACTACAATAACTTATAACACGTTGCACAAGATATCCTTCCAGATACAAATACTCAGCCAGCAAAAATCTATATATTAACAAATCCAGTCCTAAGATCTTACAAATCAAGCTGAAAATTAATCATGTCAAGATATTCATTAGAAATCTAGAGGTAGTTTCCTTATAACACTCTGATTTATTTCTTATCCTGGTAGTTTTTCTATCCACAAATTACAGTGTTTTGATAATTTAAAGTAAAGTATGAATGATAAAAATCATAGCGACACTTAATGGTGAACTCCTCAATACACCATGGAGAATATCACTGATCATTTCACTGGGTTAAGTCCAAGGTTGCAAGATAAACTTGAAATTTAAAATCCTACTTCTTACAAAAAATAAGTTCTTAAGAGGTAATCATCTGTTAAGTATTTCAAATTCTGAATTATGGGCTGTTCCCAAGTACACATCTGATACAAAATTAAAGGTAAAATTGAAGAACAGCTCCCCAAAATATCTGTCCGCCGACTGTTGCGCAATTTTGGGACTCTTTGAAAAAATTTACTTGTGCTTAAATTTATTCCAAATTCAGAATAATAATAATAATAACAATTTTTTTTTAAGGAACTATGAAAATAATAATTAATAATAATAATCTTTATTTAGCAATAATTTCCATAAAATTCTCTACAATACAAAATATTAACAGCGTAAAAAAAGATCCAAAATAACTCACTTTTGGCTCACATCTACTCCTTTTTTTTTAATGTCAAAGCGTCTGGAAAAGTATAAATAACGGAGTCAAACCTGAACAGATTCAAAGTCTAATAATCTGATAAGTAAAACTATAATAATAATAGTAATAATAATATTATCAATAATTTTATAATAATGATAATAATAATAACTTTTATTTCTTTAGCGCTCATATCCTGAACTCATGCCACTTTACAACACTGTGCGGGGGACTTTACCAGACTGCTAAGCAGTTTACAATCAATTAAAGGTAAATCTAACAGATGCCCCCTGCCCCCAATTCCAGTAAACAGGCCATACCACATCACAGTAATCTCGTGAGTGGGTCCTTTAACATCCCCTGCCTAACCAAATTAACTAATTAATAGATGCTAATTAACTGATTAATAGATGAGATGGAGTAAATGTGGTAGAACCAGGGACTTGTGGCGACAGGACCTACGGTTTATTCGTCCTTATCCGAGAAGACTAGAATGTCTATCTGTTTCTTGATATTATAGAAAGGTAGCACATTCTCCTCGGTTATTTTAAGACCTTGAGTGTTGGTCCGGCCGGGGATTTGAATTTGGCCGTTTTTGAATTTGGAATAAATAAGTAACGAGTAAATAGACTGTCATCTTGGTAAGTTTGAACTTTCACAATTACAGTTGGCCAACAAAATAAACTTTTGAGGTCATTGTGAAAGTTCAAACTTACCAAGATGACACTCTATTACCTCGTTTTTGAATCTGGAATAAGTAAGCACGAATATATTTTTTCAAAGAGGCAAAATAGTCGGCCGACAGATATTGGGGAGCTGTTCTTCAATTTTACCAAATTAAATGTCATTCCCACATTAAAGTCCTCACCAATAAATCTGTCACATTCAACAATTGATCCTTCATCTTAATGAGACGATGCTCTCCCCAAATTCCTGAGGCTGTGCTAATGCTACAAGATTAGCATATGGAATCCCCAAATTGAATGTTCTATGCCTCCCAGATCCACACATAAACAGAAAAACTTACTTAATTTATGATCACATATCTACCATAAAATTAGTCTGCACATAAAGAGTTTAAAAGTAAAAATTTGTGAAGAGCCTAGAATAAACAAGAAGTTTGAGTCCCTGTGAGTATTGCAACCTCAGCCAATTCCAATGTTTTCTCAGTCAGAAAAAAAACATTTGATCAAAATAAAACTTTCCCACTGCTCACAACTCTCAAAGCTTCAAATCTAAAACTCTAAATGTAATAATGATCAACCTTAGAGTATAAAATAACCGTATAACCATCAAAGAAAATAATGTTATTCTAGGTTACGTATACCGGTACTTACTTATTGTATAAGTGGAAGAGCACGATAGGAAAATATTTGGCTAGAGGTCATAATGTACAAAATGAGCCTCCTTGATCCACATGTTTTCTTGCCTGACTCGACCTAACTCAATTTCCAACCGTTTCCTCAGATAACTACAGTAGCTGCTTTTCATCTGTCTTCTTGAATAATTGACTTCTCATAGAGCCGTATGCACGACCGTGAAGCATTGTTCACGACCATAAACGATGTTATTTGCTCCATTTTGTAAAGCACTTATGCAAATCTATTTATTTTTTTAAATTTTTTTCTTTGCAGTAAAAATACACTCGTGGCGCATCGAGGCAGATGATAATTATATTTTTTACTAACCTGCTTAGCATTTCCGACCCAAAATGTGATGTGATCAAAAGCCACAAAAGACCCAACCTCCGGCTGAAAATAGAGAGATATATGTCTACACTCCAATAGAGATTCCCATTTGTTTAATTTAAGATAAAGACATGTAAAAGTTTTGAACGAAACAATTAGAAAGATCAAGCTAATGAAACACAATTACCATTACAACATCTATTGATAACTGCTTCGAACTTACCTTTTCTCCTTTGTCAGTATAAGTAGTCTGTGAAGAGAAAAACAATGAGTTAACATTTTTTCACTAAAAAACGACTAGATCGTGAAATACGAAATCATCACATGCCATTTTACTAGGGTTTTTTCACGGTTCTCCGTCCTCAACTCACGTTGCAATCTGATTAAAGTATAACCCAGTCTTTTCCCTCAAACTCCAAATATGGGCATCAAAAGGTCAGGCCCCCGACACGCCTATTTTGTCAGCATCTTGGGAAAAAAGACAAAATGCAAAAACGAAAAAAGGAAGAAAAGGAAAAAAGGAAAAGAAGTCAATTTGAGTTAGTTCGGCCTATGGCTTGTCTTTTATCAAGGCCAAGTACCTTTTTTTTTTTGCACCTATCACATGACGAATTGATACATCCCCTCTTTTTTATTTTCGTTTTGATACGATTCCATAGGTTTTAATTTCAGATTTGATGAAATGATACAGATGATACAGATTCCACGACCTGTAAAAGCAACGATTCAAATTAGTCATACTCTCTGTTCTGAGATTTGGCTTTTAAACTGTTCAAAGCCATCGAACCTTTCCAGTAGTGTAAATATGTAAATAAAAAAGTTCTTGACTCAATTAAGTTATGTTCAAAATTGAAACATTTCGATCTTGGGTCAAAATCGGTAGCGTGTTTGGAGCGGTAACGAATGAGCAAAATTACTCTCTTCCAGGCTCTCATTCTGTGGGGAATGAGGACTAGCGGGGTCGGGGAAGCGCGCGAACGACATAAGCAAATACAGCTGTTAAGCAAACGGCTGCTTTAGCTGACTCTCGCTTGTGATCACTCAGCTGTTTTTGCATTCAGTTTTACTGACCGAGACGTTGTAATGGCTTGGGAGAAATCGCGAGTAACGCTTGGGTAATGGAGCGGTTCACATACGTTCTTGGGTCCAAAATACTACGCACATCGCTATGGATAAGCGGCTTTTCATCGTACATCCTGGTCTTGCATTACTTCAGATATCAGTCGCAGGAATGGAGGAGAGGTCTGAGCAAAGTTCAACGCCGAGCCGTCAACGTGGGTCTTTTTACAGGTTTGCTGCTTTTATCATGGGTCCTTTTCTTAGACGCCCATTATCAAGTTATGTTTGATTTAGAACACATTAGTAAAGCCCTTACTCAGAAGTGTCCAAATCGGAAAGCTTCCAATGGTGTTTAGTATTCCCTTGCCACTTCCATATACTGGGGAATGTATTTGTCCATCGCTGTTTGCTGCGTGTTTTTCTCTCTGTGCCTCGCGATAACGAACGATCTTAGAGAGGATACCATCGCCTGACTAAATGCACTGGGAATGTTTGAGATGCTGTAATAATGCACAAACGAGTGCTTGAACAACTTGAAGAAAAGATCAACCGCATACGGGTCTGGATTTTAGCTTACTTTTTTTTTTTTTACCTCCACCGCGCCACAACAATATCAACAGGACAAAAAAAAGGAGTAAGGGGGGGGGGGGGGAGGTCAAGAAGAAAACATTAACGGGAAGTTAGGAGCTAAATGGTACGCAATGCCCTTGCACTGCTTTGCTTTATTTATCTGAAGAATCTGTATTTTAACTTTTAGACTGAGCATTGCGCAAAATTATTTGATGTTATTATATGACTGTGTCTCACAAGGCCAGTGGAAACTACCGAATTCACGAATTTGATTGGCTAGAATCAATATTGAAAGCGGTCTAGATTTTCCCATCTAGACCGGCATCTAGACTGGTTTAGAGAAAAAGAGTACAAGAAATATAAAAAAATGGCATATAAGACACAGCCATATAATAAACATCTTATCAACCGAGCTAGATCGGTCTGTGTTGGAGAATCTTGACCTCGGTCGCCGGTACAGAAGTCACTGCGTTTGGTCTGTACTGGCGACCTCGGTCAAGATTCTCCCATACAGACCTCCCGCTCGGTTAATAAGAACTAAATACTGAGTAAAACGTGACAGTTAGTAAACCTGAAAGACAGAAAAGTAGCTGTCACCTATCTATGTTTAGTACCTGCTTCCTTCCTTACGCCATACCTGTTCGAGTTGTATTTTCTTTGTTATTCTGTAAAAAGTTGAGTAATCAGAAAGCAAGGAAGAATATAATGTTCCACGCATGCGCATGGAATCAGAGTAAGTAGCTTTCTTCTACTTACTTGGATGGAATTTATTGAGTTTTGTTAAAGTCTGAGAACATTATTATACAAGTCAAAGTTCTCCCTACGCTTCTTTTTTTGACAAGAATATAATGAATTCCTCATTTACTGCAACTTAATCGTATCTGCTCTGATCAAAAGTAATTATGTAGGTTTGGTGTTTCAACTGCGATAAACAAAAATTTATTATCCGAAGTTTGCATTTGCTCAGCGTGAATGGGCTTCCGGCCGAGATAAACGATAGGACTGAGGACTAGAACGACTGCGAAACTGAAAAATATAGGCAGAGGATCATATTCGATTGGCTATTTGATGTTAGTGACCGGTGACGTTTGGTGGAAAGAAAGCAAACAGTCTGGTAGAGATGGCTTTCTTTATAGCAAGGAACCGATGTCTTAAGGTCATGGTGAGTACTGTAAAGGTGAATTTTTTTTAGTGTGATATAAAAAGGAGTAACACCTCGATCATGGTTTGTTCAATGCAGTAACTTGGTGGAAGACATTTGTGATATCGCGCCACGATAAAAACTGAAAAATACAGTCTACAAAGAGGAAGACAATCACAAACGAGGTCGGTCGAAAAGTTTCAAATTTCATTTAGAACCTAAAGTATATTGTATCCGTTAATTAAATTGCGTAGTACCGGTGAGGGTAAAGTTGACTTGTTTAGAGTTACTCTCAGCTACTAAAGTCAACTGCCAAACGTGGTGCTGGTGAGCCAAGCTTATGCAGATCTTTCGAGAGAGAAACTTAAGGAGGAAATAATGAAATTCATAATTTTTTTTCTTTTTCTGAAAGGAAGATATAGAGGGCTATTCAGCCATTTTCCCTGAATGATTAAATGTTCCAACTAAAGTGAACGCATTTCGATTTTTGTACTTCAAACGCTTATGACGGATGAGCATGCAAAAATGGAACATTTTACTCTGTTTACCAGGGGACGTCAGGCCGCAGTGTGGGTAGCCTTTTTCAAATGGGAGAGTTATAAGGGGGTTTTAGAGATAGGCGTAATATTTGAATAGGAACTGATCAATTATCAAATGAGATCGAGAAAAAGTTCAGAAAGTGATGTTTCTTTACTTAAGAAGATTCATTATGTACAAGAGGTGAACGAATGACACTCACTTCGCAAAATTTTAAAACGAAAAGGAATTTATTTCGCTAATCTTACACTAGATAGCGAGGGTTTAACTCTTCAGTTTTCACGCGACTTCGTAAAATTCAAAATGAAAATCGATAATCACGGAAGAATGAGTAAAGTTAAAACTCTGGGAGGAAGAGTATAAAGAGCTGCTCAGCAGTTTAGTCAGAATAATTAGGTGTTCGATGTTGAGTAAGTGTATTTCGGGTTTGTACGTCAAACTTTTATAATAAAGCTAGATGGATTTGAGCATGTAAAACAAGATATTTTACTCTGTTTTACAGAAAACACCAGGCTTCAGTGTTCATCTCGCTTTAAACGGTTGGATTTTTTTTACAAAAACGATCTTAGTCCAACTGAAGCCGGCTTCTTTCTTGAGACGGTAAGCTATCTGTGCGTGGCAATCAACTTTGAATGTCTTCGTGAACTTTTCGTTTTCTACCCGGGGTGTGATTTGTATAATCGATGACAAGAATACTAATGAAAATAAGTGAATCTATTTCGGTTTTTGGGTGTCAGACGTTTTATTAGAAATTTGAGCTTCCAAGATGAAAACATTTTTCTATTTTTAACAGGAAACGTGAGGCTTCAGTGTTCATCTCCTTGGGACGGTTGGATTTTCATTTCAAGGTCCATCACAGTACAACTGGAGCTTCTTTTTTGAAACGGTAAGCTATCTGTGTGTGATGATCGACACATTGTCTTCTTGAAAATTTTATTTCATAGTTAGTGTGATTGGATGATTAAAACAAATATATTAACAAAAAAAATAAGTGAATGTATTTCGGTTTGGCACGTCAAACGTTAGAACAAATGACGGATTTGAGCTTCCAAAATGAACATTTTACTCTGTTTTACAGGAAACGTCAAGCCGTCAGCGATCATCTCTTTGGAATGGTTGGACTTTAAAGACAAGATCGACCACAGTACAACTGAAGCTTCTCTCTTTAAACGGTAAGCTATCTGTGTGTAATTTGCTGTATAAACTGTTTAATTTACTGTATAATTGTCTTCGCGATCTTTTCATTTTCTAGCTGGTGTGATTTGTATGACCGAAGACAAAAAAAACTAACTGATGCGATCGCTATGAAAAACGGAGGAAGTCGATCGGTAATAGCGCTTTATACTGAGTGTAAGACAGACTCAAGATATGCAGATAAATGGCCAGAATCACTCAAAGAGTGGAAGGAATTAGGGAAGAAAGTATTCATTCCTTTCCCAAAACCTTCGCGAGACATGGCAAAGTGCAAGCGTTGGCTGGTGGCTTGTTCGCATGAGTTTTTTACGGAGAAAAACATAACAAGAAACACTTAAGTTATATTTGTGCTCTTCACTGGCCCGGCGGAAAAGGTCCAACAGCCGAATTTCCCGATTCACTAAAGGCAAATCTAAGACCAGCGCAAGTAAGTTGAGCACATGCTCCTAAGAGGAAAGCACCGAAAGAAAGAGAAAATTCAGCGTCAAAGAAACAGAAATTATTCAATGACAACTGCCAGAACATTAACTACATAAACTACATGA
>NC_142531.1:17259114-17331614 GCF_964205215.1 Stylophora pistillata
TTGTTCTTTGCAAAATCAGATCTAATTGCTTTTGACAAAACGATTCTTCCAAGATTGTAGATACTTTTTGCTGCTCCTTTCAAAACCAGCCCATCAAATAATGATCCACCAGTTTGCATGTGTGAATAAAGTTCAGTATCCCTTTTCAGTTTTAATCCTTCCCTGCATATATTATTTGCTTATATTAATCATTTTTTTAGCAAACTTTGTCTTAATTATGCCACATTTAGCCCAAGTATACCAATATACTGTTCTTCCGTTTCTGGTTTTTTTGTAGCCAGATGGCTCAACACATTCAGTTTGTTTCTTCTGTTTCACACAATATGATTTAACCATTATATAATAAGTTTACATTATTTCATCAAAGTTCTTCATTACACTTGTCATCTATTTGTCAATGAATAAAAATTCAAATGGTTTCAGCTTTTTGAGCATATTTTCATCAATCATTTTTTAATATTATTATTATTATTTTTAGATTAGATTCAAATGTGTTTTTGTTGTTAGAGGAAATAAAATCACGTGACCGCAGTTTTGTCTAAATTTGCTTGCAACATCATAATAACTCTGATTCAGATAAATTGGTGAAACACAATGACGACGCCCATCTGTGAAGTGATTTACTATTTTATTTTGCACTTTCTCTGGCGTATTTACAAGATCATCAAATATGACAACATTTCTCAGATTTTCATCATATTCAATTGCGTCAATGATATCATCTGAAGACAATGTTTCCATAACATTATAACCAACTTTGTTTGATATTTTAGCCATTATTTCTAGCAAATCAACGATTTTTCCTTTGTGCTGATTTGGTGTGTACAGATCTATTTTGTCATAATAAACCAATGGTTCTCTCAACATATGCATCACAACATTTGTTTCGCCGCAACCACTTTGACCACAAACAAGCATACTGTATTCTTCATCAATTAAATTATTAAAGTCACTTTTGGTTTTGTTTGATTTCTTGTCATAGTCTGGCATCTTCATTTATACATTATAATTTGACTAAAATAGGCGTATTTCATGCAGTTATTCAATGAGTTAAGATAATATAAACTACTTATATATGGATATTAATAGACTGAAAAGGACCGCCGAAAACAAAGCAAAAACCACAGAAATGAAAGAAGTAGTCAAAAAACTGTCAGAAATATAATGATCAAACGATTGAATCTCAGTTTGCAAGCAGATAGTTTTTCAAACCTGTTACAAAAAGTCAGACAAAATTAAAAAAGTCAACTGATGAAAAACAAGACAGATTGATTGGTGAATTTAAGGAAAATCAGTTGGCAATGAGAAAGTTCTCAATAATATTGTAGAAAGGAACAGAGACATAACTACTTTGAACAGAGAGTTACCGCAACTAGAAATTGAACCACGATAACCTGCCGTTGACATTTAAAACGTTGATAAAGGGTTGTCTACACAACTCATTGAAGTGCTTCCACATCCTTTTAATTTTCTAAAATCAGGAGAAATTCAAGAAGCTTTTCCTCTTTTATCACAATTGTTAAATGCAACTTCAGAAGATATTTAAATAACGGTTAAAAATGAATCAGGTACCTTTACTCAAAAAATTGGAAGTTTGAAGAAAGAAGCAAAGAAGAATGATTTCCCTCTTTCGGAGCTTTATGATTCAATCATCAAAACACACGAAAATTGTAGAGATTCTTTAGATACTCTTATTAAAGGTGCAAAAATGGAAGTCGAAAAAGGTGAAGAAATGAGGAATTACAAACAGAAGAAAAGAAATGCTTATAACATAGATAATGGACAATATGGCAAATTGATGATAACTGTTCCAAGATTGGTGAATGAGATAATTATTGAAGTACAAAAAGGTGGACAAATTATTTATGAAGATATATCCGACAAGAGTTTGATTTAATTGATTACGAAAAGATTCAACCCAAAGAAGAAATGTAGTACCAAAGCTATTAAAATATTCAATAACCTGAACACACTTGCAAATATGCCAAAACACAGAAGCAGTGGAAAACAATCTCTTGCTGATTCAAAAGTATTCTATACAACACCACAAGATTTGATAAGCAGATTGAAATTTCTTACAGGTACAAGACTTGTAAGAAACAATACCAGTATTTAACTCAGAAATGAAGCATGGCAAATACTTGATCATCTCATCAAACTCAACGTAATTGATAAAAACGAATGCGATGAATATGTCAAAAATTTGTGAATAAATACGAGCATACTGTATAAAGAAAAGAACAGTTATGAGTTTTTCTTCAAATGGCAGAATTGAAGGTCCAGTCGCTTATGATTTTACAATCAAGTTTATTCCTGATTTCGTTTTGGGTGGAAGAGCAAAATATAGCGTTGCTGTTGATTCACTCAGCATAAGCTATAGTTGGTATAATATTTCAACAAACTATAACAACAATAAATTGGAGTACAGTGCTGATGATGGATCAACTTGGAATACAATCACTTTTCCAGAAGGAAGTTTTGATTATCAAGATCTTGATTTGTATGTCAATGCCATTTTGAAATCAAATGGACACAGTGAAATGGGATTCAAACAAAACTATATGTAGAAAGATTCAAAGGTTTCATTGCTCTTGAAAACAAATTTCAAGAAGATCTCAGAGAAAGCGATTTCAACATTTTGCTTGGTTTTGACATGAAAATACCCACAGTGACATCTTATGGAGACAGATTGCCAAATATTACAAATGGAATCGATGCCATTTTATTGAAAACAAATGTAGTTCTGAAATTGTTATCAATGGAATCAGTTCAAATGCACTTTTGAGAATTGACATCAGCAATGTTCCGCTCAGTTTTCCATTTTCAGCTGAACTAAGAATGAAAAAATTCCAACCACTTACAAGGAATATTTTACAGATGAGCAAAACGGATCGATTGATTTAAATGGAACTACTGTATCCCTGACTTTGGTTTTTCAAAGAAAAGATTGATTATATAGATATATGTAGAGACGTATTAAAAACAAAGATACTGGAACGTACAACATTCATCAAGCTGACGAGGGTTTTAGTGATTTGTTTCACAAAGTAGCAAGTGCAGTAATTGGAAAAACAGCACAAGAAATTGCAAAAAAAGCTTTGACAAAATCTGTACAAAGGAGTGCTGAAAAAATTGAGGAAAAAAACTGGAGAGGTGGTTGGTGAAAAAATTTATGATAAATTTAGCAGCAAGAAACTTGCTGTTCAAGGAACAGGTTGCGAGATAGCAATAATAATGAAGTCAATGAATAAGAAAAAGAAAAGAGAGAAAACCATTATCAAAACAATTTCATTCAATTCTTGAAATGTAATTAATATAAACATAATATATAAATGGCTTTCAAAAGTTCCGAATTTTGTAAGCGATATGAATATGTTTCATTCAATCTTGAAACACCAATTACTCAGCCTGCTACAGATGTTAATCAAATCAGAAATGGTTATAGTTTCGTTGTTGACAACACAAACGTTGCTCATCCTCTCGATTGGCATAACTTGATTTCTATGTAAGTAAACTGGCAGCTTATTCTGTTTACGATGCTGGAGATCAAATTTCTGTTGTTTCTGGTGCTCCTTCATTCATCAACCAATTGAGTGTTGATTTTCATGGAACAAATTGTTTGGACACACCAGATTTCAACAAAGCGATCAATGTAGAAAATCTGATTGAATCCACAAATTCTTATTCACAAGAGTTGGCCGGACATGTTTACATTATCCAGATACAAATACAGATGCAGTTGAAATTTGCTGTGCTCAAGCTGCTTACCACAAAGGCGCACATGATAGACAGAAAGTTGTTCAACCATCAACTGCTGCAAATCCAGTCAACGATGTAATTCCATTGAATAGATAGGGGTTTTTCTAATCATTCAATAACCAAATTTGCTCAAATGGCAGAATCAGATTACAAGTAAGACTTGAAAGTGAGAAGAATGTTATCTTTAAAGCTGCAGCAGCAGATGTTGCAAAATATACAATAACACAATTCGTTCTATGGGTACCACATATTATTTGCAGTGCAAAAGGAGACCAAAAAGTTTTTCAGAGTTATTTGAAACCACATTCTTGGACATATTTGAAAGAAAAATTAGTCAGATCATTCATTTCACGCAGCCAAGGTGGCAGTTTTATGATAAGTACAGCAATAAAAAAACCAAGTCATTTACTCGTTAGGTCAATAAATGGAGCTAAAACATTGCAAACCAAAATTCGAATCCATTTATTTCTGACACGTTTAAGGTTAGATCAACAACTCCTGCAGGCGCAAACGGACAAAAATTGCAGATGCAGATCTTGAAGCTCAGTAGAAGGTGGTGTTTTTTCTCCGAAACAGAGAATGAGACCAGACAGAAGTGGCCAAAACATACAGAACATTGCTGCGCCGGGTACGGCAAACAATTAATGATTATCAAAATGGACCAACAATCAATGTCAATTCATTTGACAAACTCCATGGCACACTTTATTTTGATCTGACAAACCAAGAAATTGAATTAAAAAATGGAAGCACAAAACTTGAATTGCATTACAGTTTGACTGCTGCAACGGCAAATAACTATATTTTACAGGTACTTGTATCGCCGGAAGAAAAACTGTCTGTGGATAACGTGTTTGGAAAAGTTGTTCTAAGAGTATAAAAATGTTCATTTATTAAGTATCATTCATATAATTATGTAATCATATAATTTGTTTTTCACAAACTAATTATCGTTTATATGGTAATCAGTTTTTTATGTTCCTATTATATATAAGATATGACTCAATATCTTCCATATGGCGTTAAGTTAGGCGACAATCAAAATCGAAAACTTGCTCCTGCAGTAGGAAACAAATCTGCAATAACAATCATACTGAATAAAAGAGAACTTTCTGGTCCTGATAAACTCATGTTGACGAAAACACAGATCAACAGAATAAAAAAATCGATGCTAAACCACGATGGTGTTGATATGAAAATTTTAAAGGCACAAATAGAAAGTGAAAGTGAAAGCGAAGTGAAAGTGAAAGTGAATGATTCGATACCTTAATAGCAGCATAGGCTGAATTGCTAAGGTCTACAATGTTACTAAGGTTGAGATCGGACGTCAGCATTATTAGGCGCCTCTGGCAGCCGCTTTAGTCCATGTAACGACCTCACCTTCCCCCCCCCCCCTCCACACACATCCCATCCAAGGGAAGGACATCCATCACACGGTAATCTCGTACGTGGGAAATTAACGTCTCCTACCCCTAACCCTGCAGGAGATGGGACCTCCATTTATTCGTCCTTATCCGAGAAGACTAGAATATCTATCCATTTCATTGATGTTATAGAAAGGTAGCAAATTCTCCTTACTTCGTTTAAGACTAGGAGTATTGGTGCGGCCGGATTTGAACCCTCGACCTCCCGCACAACACAATCCGGCGCTCTAACTGCCTCCCGGTTAGCTCAATTGGCAGAGCGCCGGACTGTTGTGCGGGAGGTCGTGAGTTCAAATCCGGCCGGACCAACACTCAGGGTCTTTAAATAACTGAGAAGAAAGTGCTGCCTTTCTAATAATATCTGCAAATGGTTAGACTTTCTAGTCTTCTCGGATGGGGAAGATAAATGGAGGTCTCTTCTCACAAGCCCTTGTATGTGATAAAAAATTTGTGGGACGTTAAAGAACCCACACACTGTTCGAAAAGAGTAGGGCACGTAGTGCCCGGTGTTGTGGGCTATCTTTGTGTAGTGTCTATGAAATTGATGGGGGATACTGCGCCTTTGAATATTGTATAGAAAGGGCGCAATATAAATAAGGATTTCATTCATTCATTTTAATTCATTCACTCTAACCAATTGAGTTAACCAGGAGGTGGTTAAAAGTTGTTCAACATGAGGGTTTAATTTTCAGTTTTCTTGCCTGATTTGCCAGGACTCTTCTGAGCAAAGCTGCACCTGCTGTTATGAATATTGAAAAAAAAAACACACTTCCAGAATTGGTCACTGGGGCACTAAGTAGTTTGGCGGCTTTTGGTGTCGACATGCTAAGCACTGGGTTCAGGAATGAGAAAAAGAAGACCACAAGATGGTGGCACCATAATAATTCCCCCTCAAGCGATACCATATTTGACGCAAAATATGTTGCCAATACGCACAGCAGCACAGAAAAAATTGCGTTGCTACAGCCATGCAAAGTAATATGATGTTCCCTTTCAAACCAACAAAGAAACAACAAACTGGTAGTTTTCTTCCATTGCTTCTTGGCGCACTTAGAATGTTACCTAGTTTAATTAAAGGAAAGGAATTGGTTCGGTTTTGGAAACTGTTGTTGGGAATCCAAAAATTTTCGATCCCATGAAACGAGGTTGACTGGCAGTTATGGATCTAGGAATTTGGAAGAACATGTTTGGTGAAAGAATGCAAAACAAGTCAAGTTATGGCCCATATACAAAACATCCTCCAATAATTGCAAAAAGTACTGGTGGTCAAATTATGCCTCGAAATATGTTTCTGCCTCTTTTGTTAGGAAATTGGCCACAGCAGAATACCACTGGAACAGGTTCATCAAAGAAAAATAACATCTCCAAAAAAAAGAAAAGGGCAGTGGACTAGTGTTAGGCAAGAACATTAGAAAGCATTCCAATTTTAAGGGATATTTCTTAAACAAACCATTGACCAATTTTAAATTACTTGATTATATAAAAAAAATTAAGATAAATAATTTTAATAAAGTAATTGCGCGAGATGAAGTTCCAAAAATTGGTAAAAAAGGCTTCTACACCATCAATCTCGACGATAAAATTGGCCCTGGTACACATCGGGTCGCAATGAAAATCACTGATGATTAGATAGAATATTTTGATAGTTTTGGACTCAGTTGCCCTCGAGAGGTAGTTGATTTGTCAGACAAACTTGGTATGAATTATTTGTACAATAGTTCACAAATACAAAATTTAATGTCTGTTCTTTGCGGTTATTATTGTTTGTACTACATAAATGAGCGCAACAAACAAAAGTCATTTTATGAAGTAATAAAACCACTTCAATCCGTACATGGATACAGATAAATATGAAAAATTTATCACGAAATATTTTGTGTGAACATATTTTGTACAAACGGGTGTCGTATGCCAAGAGTGATAATAACGGAGAACAATCTTCTGGAGGAGCAAAACATCCCCAGAAATCGGGGACATTTCGAGCTCGTTACGAAATGTCAGCGGTATATCGTATTAAAGACAATTCAATATGGCGGCGGTGGAAGTGAAGTGCACGCACAACCTTTCTATTTTCGTAAAATCCCACGGGAGAAAGGCCTGGTACCTTTCTACCCTAGAAAGCCAAAGGAGACGTCAAAACAAGGAGAATGGCGGCCAAATTGTGCATTTACTAGGACTTGTATCTTTCGTGTTCTTCCTTCCTAAAACGTGGGTATTTGAAAATGGCGTATTTGAAGCGAAATATCCTCTCACAACAGACATGAAGATGAATAATCACAAAATTCTCAACCTGAAACCTGCAGAAAATGAAAATGATTCTGTCTGTTTGAAATATTTACAAGGCCGTACAAGCGGCAATTAGTTATCACATTCTGGTGGAACTATGAGTGGTGATTTAAATAACAAGAAGTAATGAACATGAAAGAATACTAAGATTTAGAATCATATTCTAGTGTTATTAAAAATAAAGAAACAGCATTTTCTTGCAAATCTTATTTATTAGCAAGATTTAGTTCATCTGGAATTTCACAAAAAACATCGAATGAAGATTCTCAAACACAAATAGATGCAAAAAAACCTTCAACAATGCCTTCTACTTTTCAAGGAACAAGTTTCAATGCAAGGAATGAAAAGATAATTAACATTTCTGATCCAACAAATTCTAAACACGCTGCAAATAAAGCTTATGTAGATTTACATGTTTCAACTCACACAAGTACAAATTATTTACCAACTACAACAACAACTACAACAACGACTTCATCCGACGAAACACTCACCGACCCACTACCACTACCGAAACAAACGACACCGCAACCCCTACGACTACAGCAACCATACCGTACATAAAAGGTATGTCTGAAAACATCTCGCGCATCTTACTACCCTTCAATATCCGCGTCGCCCACAAACCCATCACCACACTACGTCAGTTACTAACCAACGTTAAAGACAAAGACGAACCGAGGAACAGACAGGGAACGATTTATAAGATCAATTGTTCCGACTGCCAAGCCTCCTACATCGGTGAGACTGGCAGAAACCTCACAACAAGACTGACTGAACACAGACGGGCGACGAGGAAAGGTGATGTCAGCAATCACATTGCTGAACACCATCGACTTACCAACCACAACATTGACTGGGACTCTGCGCAATGCCTAACCTACAGCACTGACTATTTTCAACGACTGACTCTGGAAAGCTGGTTTACTAACTTAGACCAGACTCCCCTAAACAGATGTCAACAACTACCCGACCCATACAAACGACTCATTCACGACATAAACATCACAAACGACCGAAAAAGAACAACCTAGCTTTACCGACAGACCGAAACAGACCAATCACGAACGACTTACGTCACTTGAGTCTTACAGCCAATAACATCACGGCAAAACCAACCGATCATTTCACACGAACTGGAATAAGAACATTCTACTGACAACAATCACTCACTTGACTCTGATGATGACTTCCGCACAGGTTGTCGAAACGTCAGTCACTGCCACCGACAACAGTCCTTCTCAGGACTACACTCACCCGGACGATCAGACTACACCTTCACAAATTATTTACCATTAAGTGGTGGAAAAATTTCTGGTGATATTGATATGAACGGAAACCAAATAATTTTTGCTGATCCAGTAATATTTAAGATGCAAGGAATTACAATTTCATTTTAAAAAATTTTTCCATGTAAAATAAGAGCAAACAGATTTCTTGAATATTCAAATTCTTCAGGAAATAGATATGATGCAAAAAAAATCACGAGATAACTAATCTCAAAGGAGGAACAACAAATAATTCAGCAATAACGAGATCTTAACTTGAATTAAACGTTTCTTCGCATACAAGGGGCAATTATCTGCCACTTTCTGGTGGAACTCTTTAAGGGAATCTGAATTTAATAACAAAAGATTGTTGAATATTCCCCAACCATAAAATGCATCAGATGGAATTCCAAAATCTTATGTAGATACACTAATCGACAAAGTCTTAAAAGGAAAAGGAAATTTCACAGGTGATATCAATATGACCGAACATTCAATCAATAATCTCAAAATCGATCAACTGCTTGTGATGCAGCAAATAAATTTTGTGTTGGTTCAGAATTTTCAAGCGGCAATGGTGATTTGAAAATTGATGGTGTGTGAAAATGACAAATAATCTTGGCATGAATAACAGCAAAATTATCTCTCTCAACGACCCTGAAAATGATCAGGTGCTGTCAATCTCAAATATTTAAGAAACAATTATACAACACATGTAGATGAAGGCAATCTTCTCAAATTTCTCCAATAGAAAATGAATATGACGCAAAAAATAAAATAATAGGCTTAGTTGCAAATCCAACTGCAAATAGACCACTTTCATAAATGGCTGCCGGATTAATATTCTTTTGTTTGAATTTAAATTAGCCCTACTGGCCTCGTTCTCCAGTACAAAATTCAAAAGAATACATTTTCTCAAGCGAGGCCATAAGAGCTAATTTATATTTAAACAAAAGAATATTTATACGGCAGCCATTTATGAAAGTGGTCTATGTGCCTTCACATCTTATGAAAAAATTTGAATAAAATAAGGTCCTGTATGTGTGGTGTTGAATTCAACCAAAAACAATTCCTCGATCAAATGAAAGTATTTGATAACATAATCATAGATGTGTGTCCACTGACTGACAAATATGAGGAAAAATACAAAATCAAATTCATTACTTCATAATCTGCTCGATAGCATCTTTCCTCTTATCCAATGCCATTTTACAAATTTTATCATATCTCCTTGTAACTTTCTTTGATTTACTGGCTTAAATCTTTAAACCAGAAATATTCATCAGTGAAAAGACCTTTTTTATCACAAATTTCATTTAAATCATTCTTTTCTTTCTGGCTTTCAACTCATCCAAAACAAAAAATACTTTCTCCCCTTTACCAGTAACATTCTTGTCATCTGTCTGTTATCATTCTCCATTGATATTTCTTGCATCACTTTGTCTAAATAATACTTCCTCTGATGATGCGACTTTCTTTCGAATTTGAACCTATTCTCATGATAATTCACAAATTCATCCACCAATATCTGTATCCTTTAACAAAACCACAATTCAAACAAACATATTGATTGCCAGTACATTCCACCATTGAATCAACGCAACAAACACTTCCTTCTACATTATCATCTTCATATTCAACAAGTGTCTATTCACAAAAGCCATCCTGAATCAAAACAACATCTTCTTTCATCTCTTTTTCCATTTTCTCCGCACCAACTTTTAAGCAAGAATATTTCTGCAATTTTCACATTCTGCAAGGTCGTTGGTGTTCATTTTCGGAAGCAGATGTCATTGTTCAAAGTCTTAATAGTGATTTGGCTGCACGAAGGGAAAGGCGTGTGATGGCGTGGTCAAAAATGATTTATCAATGAAGGAAGCCATGATATTAGAATAAGTTTAAAGAAGAGAATTAGTAGAAATGAGAAAAGAGGGAGTTTTTTCTGGAAGCATGGAAAATGGTTTACCAGTCGAGATATTTTCAAGAGGACCTTGTTTGCGGCGAACGGCTTGAGATAATGTGATCTAAAAACACCTTGAAATCGTTGACGGTTAATGTTCAACTACTTTCTAACATTTTAAATGATAATAGATGATAGATTGATAGATTGCAAAGTGGCAAAGCAAAGGTACGCTCATTTTTATGTGTTTTGATTGGTTGACTTTCAAATTTTGAGCCATTAATGGCTTAACCTTCTGCGACCCTTCCGAAACTTTTTCATCACACATTCTCAGAATTTAATGTTCCCAGATCATTGATACGTCTCCGTGGCTAAAAATAGGTCCGCAATGCGTACATGTGTGGCTAACAAAATTGAGCTGCTTTTTAGTGTCTGGGTGTCTTATTGAGTTTCTATTGAAAGAGCTAATATCTGATTCATTGGTAAATACTTCGCAGCATGAACTGAATTGCGTATTCACAGATATAAAAAAAAAATTACTATGTACATGAATTCATCTTATTATTAAAAAATACGTAGTTCGTCGTAAGGGGGAACTTGTACATTATTTGTGGCTGTTGACTATTCTGGCCGAAGCAATAAAAAAACTGTTTTTAAGTCAATTTGTCTTGCAAAGTGGCAAAGCAAAGGTACGCTCATTTTTATGTGTTTTGATTGGTTGACTTTTAAATTTTGAGCCATTAATGGCTTAACCTTCTAGGACCCTTCCGAAACTTTTTCATCACACATTCTCAGAATTTAATGTTCCCAGATCATTGATACGTCGCCGTGGCTAAAAATAGGTCCGCAATGCGTACATGTGTGGCTAACGAAATTGAGCTGCTCTTTAGTGTCTGGTGTCTTATTGAGTTTCTATTGGAAGAGCTAATATCTGATTACGATTAGATAGTTCTCGATTTTGTTCCTCTTCATCGATAAAACAAGATCACTAGCTTACAATGGTACTGTAATGTTCATTTTCAAAATGAGGGTCAAAAGTCAAACTTTGTTATGAAGGTCTCATTTTGACATGTAACCTGAGGATTTTAAGAACTAAAAAAGTTTCAGCATCATCTGCCATAGACTCAGTCATGATTTTGCTTGCGTAACGAAGTGGAATTGAGTTCTGACGTTTGTAGGTTGATTGTCTTTTCCAAGGCAAGTGATGTAAAATGAACTCTAGGGAAGCATTTCATATGAATATTTTTGGCATTTTGAGTGTCAGCACACGAGGAAAAAACTTTCCAGAAGGGCCAGGACATTCGGAAAAAGATGTAATCTACACTAGAAGCCATTGAGAGCTTGATTTAGTTTGAATGTATGACTAATTTTCAACAATACGTACATGTAAAGTACATGTAAAGTAACACAATGCTGAGCGTATAGGTTTCTATTGTCCATTGGGGTACAAAGTTCTATTTTCATTTGGTTGAGAGCAAAATGTTTACTATAATTATTGTATTTGGGCTTTGTGGGACTGTATTTTCAATAAAGAACATAGAAAAATTAAGTCGAAGTAGGTGGATTTGGGGTTGCAAATGGAAGAGTTTAGAGAAAAAGGGAGGTGCATAACAAGATCAGAACACAAACAATATTTTAATCAATCATATGTTGAAGTAACATTACATTAACATTGCTAATAATTTTTAACCCGATAAGATTTACAATTTGAGCTGGAGATTTTATTCAACAGAAAGTTCAATAGAGATAGTGTCACCGTAATAGATTTCAGAAACAGTAATCAGAGACACTAAACTTAAACACAACAGAGTTCACTGTACAGGCAAGCACATGATGGTATTATATGATTTAAAGTAACAGAATCTTTCAAGTTTTCTTATCATCAATATTGTTTTTTCCTGCCAGTGTTTCCCACTTCAAGCTATATGGAGACATGAAATTAATAGGTAAACTTGACATCATCATGTACATTTTCAATTTGACATGCTATCAGAATTTGTCCCTCAGCTGAAATCCTACTCGGGAATGCAATTTTTTTTATCAATGTACATAAAAATATCCCAGCTTTTGTTTATTTTGGTCAGCTACTGTGTGTCATGTATTAATCAGCACAACCTACTTCGTGTAAATCTGATTGGTTTCTCGTGTGATATGTTGTTGCTGAGCTTAGTTTGTAATTGAGTTTTGCACGATCGATACATGAAAAAGGCACCTAACTGTTTTCAGTCAGCCAAGAGTATAATTTTTCATCTTTATAAGTATTGTGATGAATTAACCAAAACCAAACATGTAACTGAAAAGGAGTTGTAATCTACCAAATAAAGGCCTAATACACATGTATTGCTACCAAGTTTAAATATCAATGCTTATCTGAACCATTGTGAAGAGAATTTAGAGGACTGTCAAGCTTACAGGAAGTCATGAAATGTTAGGTGTAATAATTTTGGGCAGGGCATTACTTACTAGGAAAACATAATACTAATCACATTTCGAATTAAGTTGTAACATTAAACTACTAGGCTCCTATTCGTATTCTAATAGAAGCGAAATCACTTTGTTTCTGAGTTTTAATGTATTAATTCCTCAAAGTTTGGAATCGATCATAATACAAATTTAGCATCAAGGTTTTCATGTTAACAACAAACCGCAGTTTCAGGTTAGTCGTTAGACGTTTGTGAATCGGTTTAGCTATGTAAACATGAAAGAATAATTCCATTTGAAGAGACCGACAGACAACAGCAGTGTTTGATTTTCAAATGGCAATAAAAAGTCCTATTTTCACTCAATGGCTAAAAATTGTACCTAAGCATGTACTAAAAAGACAAGTTAAGTAATATTCTCACTGAGCATGTGGTATGAACAGAAATTCAGGATAAAAAACGTTGCGGTAAATGACTTACGTGAAACGTGACCGCACCGCTTAGTCGCGTAAATTCTAGCGGTACATAAATTGGGTACATACATGCCTAAATACATATACATACTTACATTTATTCGATAACCAGGTTTTGAAAAACTGCAACTGTAGAGCTAATGTGGACTTACTACTACTAAGTCTAAATAAGGAAAAACAGAAGTTTACAATACAATTGCCATAAAGCAAAAAATAGTATACAATAACAGTTAAATAATAATAATAATAATAATAATAATACAAGACTTTTAAAGCGCCCGTGCTAGAGTTCAGAGCGCTGTACAGCTATATGGATGAAAAATAAGATTAAGATGACTAAAACAACTTACTAAAAGTATTAAGCAAAAACCTAATGACTAATTAAAGACTTATCAAATAAATGAGTCCTCAGGTTGGATTTAAATGTCACAAGCGATGGTGCTTGCCGTATGGCATTGGGAAGCTGATTCCACAGATATGGAGCTATATAACTAAAGGATCTGCCTCCATAAGTCTTAAGCTTGAAACGAGGAACTTGTAACAGTTTCTTATCGGACGAAGGCAAAGCTCTAGGTGGTTTATGTTATACTGAAAATCAGATATATATTGAGGTGCTAAAGCTTTCAGGGCCTTATAAGTGAATAGTAATATTTTAAAGATTATAGGTTGCTTTACAGGTAGCCAGTGAAGCTCTTTAAGGACTGGCGTAATTCGGTCATATTTTTGAGTGCAGGAGACGAGACGCGCCGCAGTATTTTGTACCCGCTGAACCTTATCTAATAAGTATTGTGGAAATTCATCCAACAATGAATTGCAATTGTCCAGCTTAGATGTCATAAAAGCATGAACTAATGTTTCAATATCTTTCTGATTAAGAAATTTCCAGATTTTTGATAAATTGCGTACTATATGAAAGAAAGCTTCCTTACAGATATTTTTAATTTGATGCTCATGATTCATAACATCGTTAAACATTACTCCTATGTTTCTAGCTGACTCAGTTTAAACTACCCTGACACCAGCTATTTTGATGTCACATATTGGTGGTCGTGGGCGGTGTTTGGCATGTATGATTAAAAACTCGGTGTTATCGCGATTGAGCCTAAGCCCATTACATGCCACCCATACATAGATCTCTTTAGTACAAGCCTCCAGTTTCAACAGAGCAGCAGATTCATTATTAGGCATAAATGGCACATAAATTTGGCAATCAGCGGCATACAGGTGTAACTTAAGGCCATGTTTTCGAATTATGTCACCAAGGGGGGCCGTGTATAAGGTGTAAAGGATTGGACCCAGTACTGATGATCCTTGCGGCACTCCCCATTGCAACTCAACAGAGGATTAACTAGCATTTTCAATTTGGATAAACTGTCTGCGCCCCATTAAATAGGACGTAAACCAATGGAGAGCATTTCCCTTGATGCCATATAGAGAGTTTAGTCGACTTAATAAGATGGCATGGTCCACTGGGTCAAAAGCAGCCGTTAAGTCAAGTAATAGGAGAAGGACACTTTCTTGTCTGTCAATTGCATTAAGAATATCTGATTGCACTTTTAGGGGAGCGGTTTCAGTGCTGAGCCATTAATTTGCATTTATGAGTACTTTTCCGTCTTCCACGTCCCTTGGTAGTTTGTGCCGGATAAGTCTTGCAGCTCTGAGGTGAATTAGTTCTAGATCTTTCATCAAATGACCTGAGCAAGAGCCCCACACAGCCATACCATATAAAGCATTTGGGAACATTGTTTAAGTTGTCTCTAGTGTTGCTTTTGGAAAGAGGCTTATGCGTCTTAACATTTTAACTTTAGAGCTGTATGAGGTAGAGACAGATTTTACAGGATTGGCCCATGAGAGTGTTTCATTTGGGTAGCCAAAACACTACCCCATTCCACATTTTGTATTGTCGAACAACTTGTTTCAGTTTTGGTAAAGAAAAGACATCCTCACTGTAATCCGCACTCAGAACACAAGCCGAAGAGAGGGCTACATAACCCATAATAATAACCCATGATAAATACACCCCAAAGAGAGGGCTACATAACCCATAACAATAACCCATGATAAATACACCCCAAAGAGAGGGCTACATAACCCATAATAATAACCCATGATAAATACACCCCAAAGAGAGGGCTACATAACCCATAAAAATAACCCATGATAAATACACCCCAAAGAGAGGGCTACATAATCCATAATAATAACCCATGATAAATACACCCCAAAGAGAGGGCTACATAACCCATAAAAATAACCCATGATAAATACACCCCAAAGAGAGGGCTACATAATCCATAATAATAACCCATGATAAATACACCCCAAAGAGAGGGCTACATAACCCATAATAATAACCCATGATAAATACACCCCAAAGAGAGGGCTACATAACCCATAATAATAACCCATGATAAATACACCCCAAAGAGAGGGCTACATAACCCATGATAAATACATTTCGCAGAAAACAAACAGCGAAGCGTTGTTTTCGCTCCATAACCATAACCATTACATGACATAAAATTCAAGGTAAATTGTGCGGGAAAATACGGTTTACGATACATCCAAAGTACAAACGACTGCAATATTTTACCTTCTTTTAAGGCCATTCTCGCTTACAATAAGGTTTCTAGGATAGGTTTCCAAGTCTCAAGGTTTTTTTCAGCACTCTTATCTTTAACGTTTCATTAATCTCCTCGAACGTTTTCTTCGTCCTTATTCCTTCGCCTTGGCTTGGTATTTTTTCAGTATTTATTTCCTGGAATTTGGTTTCTGACACTCCTTAGCATAGAGGGGTGCTAATATCAGGGGGAAGGGGGCTTATAACCGGATGAATGTTTTTGTTTCCAAGTAGATGGGTCTTTAACCTTATATGGGCCTATAACCCTATATGGGCCTATAACCTTATATGGGCCTATAACCTTATATGGGCCTATAACCTTATATTGGCCTATAACCAGGAGGGCTTATAGGCAAGCGGAATTTTACGATATTCTTTTCCATGCATCTCTTAGCCGATAATGTGTTCCTCATTTGAAGGAACTCGTCTGAGCTCAAAGAATCTTGTATGAAACTTATTTCTTTCTTTTAATTTATGCAAGGGTTCTCCACATTTTTTTGTACCTCTTAAACCGTCCTTCTCTATCTGAAAGACAACAATAAAATCTTAACCAAAGTAATCTAATCAATTTTGTAAACAAACATCAGGTGATTTGAAAAATCTGATAACCAGAAAGCGGAAACTAAAAAAGAGAAGTTGATATACGTTAAGTGTACCGACTAATAGAGGGGTAAACCACTTTTTAGGGAAAGTAAAGTTGCCTGTCTTTTATCTGAGATATTACGGGAAATGGAATACATGCACAAAAACGATACCAATCGACATTACGCCGCCACATAAGAGACGAGGTCAAATTGTCTATGTTGTTGTCTAACAACAACAAACATATGAAACATATGTATGAACAGCGGTTATGAGACGTATATGTGAACGATCCTTCGCAGTAAAGCACTATTTGAGCAATAGTGAAAATCAGACCTGAAAAAAATTTCAGGCCTGTACGGGATTCGAACCACTGACCTATCGCAGAGGTCAGTGGTTCGAATCCCGTACAGGCCTGAAATTTTTTTCAGGTCTGATTTTCACTATTGCTCAAATAGTGCTTTACTGCGAAGGATCGTTCACATATACGTTGTTGTCTAATTTGACCATGTTCACCGAGATTAGCCAGTCAGTAAACAGTTGGTGAGAAATTGAAGAAGTAATCACAATTTCAGTATATTATTCCCTTTTGCCCATCTTCAATTTTATAAGCTATGAAGTTCTGGGTATTGAAATACTGCAAACTCAGGGCCTTTTGCCTTAGTTGGGGGTGGGCTTTTTCCCGGCCTACCTCCAACCAAGGGAAAAGGCCCTGGGAACGAGGTTGGAAATACTGTTTAAGTTGAAGTTAAAGTTCTTACGCAAACTGGGGAAACATGAATGTAGGTCAAACTTCAGTGGCTTTAAAACGATACCAGATATCATACCCAGATCTCTGAAATAGTTTCAAACCAATGGCCCCTCGTGTAGCCATCAGATGCTGTAGCTAGAGCTATTGAAAAGTGAAAAATCTGGCAAACGCTAAATGTGGTCTCAGTAGCACTTTAAGAGCCACTGACCATAAACATCGAGAACCGCCGACAGTTGCAAGATTTCGTAATTCATTTCATTTTTTTTAAAGGACCCTTTTAGTGAATCTTTTTCGAAAATTGTATCAAAAAGTTTTATCGCCCCTTTTTTCCCCGAAAAATCGAAAAGTTCAAAATACGCCCGGATGGCCATTGTCCTCCACGTAAAGCAATGAAAAATTATACAACTTCCGCAACTTCGTACGCTACAATGCGATGCAATCCCGCTTATTAATTTTTTGTGCTAGCAGAGGGTCCTTTATCTCTTGGAAAATATTAATTTCTTGTTATGTTGTCGTTTTAAGTCTGAATAGTGACCGGTCGGCGTTGAAATAGAGTACTTCGCGTCTTTTTCGCAGAGGCAAAATAAAGGTCAACTTCAATGGCCTATAAATAGGTATGCCATATACATTTACTGATCATAATACTGATCATGTCAAAGCTTTATCCTTGCATTTTCATTCCTCCAATTCTCTGTATTCGCTCGCTATTAGCGGCGCGTCCATGTTTAAAAGAATTTGGGTTTTTTGTCTTAAATGCAAGACGAATCGCTGAACAACAGTCACGACCCATTTAAAAGCCTTTAAAAAGGTCCGTTATAATATATTTACAAATTAAAATATACATCATCTTTAAGCTTTATCCTTGAAGTTTAATTCCTCAAAGTATCTTTCTTGGCCCGCCATAGGCGGCGCGTCCAGCGTGAAAAGAGTTCGGGCTAAAATGAAAAAAATTGTATTGCGATCCGTTGAACGGCTGTCACTGAAGAGGTCAAGGCCAATCTTTTAGCTTCGCCAGTAATGTAGCCAGGAATGAACCAAATACGAGACCTCTTGCTTGACAAGACTATTCAGACTTAAACATAACAACGTAACAAGAAATTAATATTTTCTAAGAGATAAAAGGACCGTCTGTTAGCACACAAAATTAAAAAGCGGGATTGCATCGCGTTGTAACCGTACGAAGTTGCCGAAGTTTCGTAAGTTTTCATTAGGGATCCTTAGCAACGACGACGGCGACGGCGACGGCAACGAGAACGGCAGAAAACATTAGGCTTAATGAGCAGAAACAATCGCCCTGCTCGTGCGTTTAAAGTTTTGGTGCATTTCTTTGCCGTTCTCGGCAAAACAACAACGTGAAATAACCAAACTTTAGGTTTTCTCGAGAACGTGAAAGCATGACGGTTAATTTTTCTTTCTTTCTCCTTACTTTAACGCCGTTCGTAGTGCTATAGTCCCTGAATAGTTTTCCAGCATTTTCCAAGTGAAACACATCGGAATAACCTCGAAAGAGTTACAAAAACGAAAAGTTAGATTTCGACACGACGTTTTCGTTGCCGTCGCCGTCGTCTTTGCTAAGCTCCCCATTGCTTTACGGGGAGGGGGGAGGGGGGAGGAGAATGGCCATCTGGGAGTAGTTTGAACTTTTCGATTTTTCGGAGAAAAAAAAGCGCAAAAGAACTTCTTGATATAATTTTCGAAAAAGGTTCACTAAAAGGGTCCTTTGGAAAAAAAAAATCAATTACGAAATTCTGCAACTGCCGGCGGATTCTCGATATTTGTGGTCACTGGTTCTTAAGAGGGCCTCCATGGAGTAATGACTTTTACGGCTAACCGTTAACTTTTTGGCCATTTGACGGCTACCTTTTAATATAATTCTATTGTTTTCAGCAGAAATACGGTTAACCTTATTTTATGACAATCGGTTAAAACTTTCGGCCAATTTACGGCCAGCGGTTAGCCTCATTGAAACCCTGTCTTAAGGGCTTCGCTGAGGCAGGTCTTATACTAGGTTTGCGTGCTCAAATTGTTCAGACAACGAAACCAAGATTTCTTTTAAATCTTCTGAATTATTCGCATCAGATGTGTAGTAGTTAACTCTTCGCATTTTTTTCTCAATAACAGCGAAGAGAGCTATGATGGAAAACACAGGAGAAGATTTTGTCACGTTAGCTATCAACATAGGTTTAGCTGTCGCCACTTTCCTTCTCAACACTGGTTACGTTAAAAGAGCCATCCTATTGTGCGAAGAATGCTCAGTTCTGCTGAACAATGGAAATTTAAGCAAGAAAACTCCAGTTTCGAAATTACTTCATCAAAGCATTTTAAAATTAAGGAGAAAGGTGGTGTCCAAAGAATTACTCTTGTGTCAGGACTTTGATGACAACTTCTATAAAGGTTACCTAAATGTAGCTCTTGCTAGAATACTTCGAGCTCAAAACAATCTCAAGGAGGCAATAAAATTTTATGAGACGGCAAAAAAGATCATAAAAGCGTCTGGCAATGTAAAAGAAGAAGCAGAATGCTACAGCGAACTGGGAACATTATTTAAGTCGCTTAGTCAACATGACAAGGCCCGAGAGTACCTGGAAAAAGCACTCGCTATCAACAAAGCTGTTGGCGACAGAGATGGAGAAGCAACAACTTACGGAAACTTAGGAACACTGTTCCAATCACTTGGTCAATACGACAAGGCCCGAGAGTATCTGGAGAAAGCACTTGCTATCAAAAAAGCTGTTGGCGACAGAGATGGAGAAGCAACAAACTACGGAAACTTAGGAACAGTGTTCCGATCGCTTGGTCAATACGACAAGGCCCGAGAGTATCTGGAGATAGCACTCGCTATCAAAAAAGCTTTTGGCGACAGAGATGGTGAAGCGGTAAACTACGGAAACTTAGGAACAGTGTTCATAGCGCTTGGTCAATTTGACAAGGCCCGAGAGTATCTGGAGAAAGCACTCGCAATTAAAGAAGGTGTTGGCGACAGGGATGGAGAAGCAACAATGTACGGAAAGTTAGGAACATTGTTCCAATCGCTTGGTCAATATAAAAAAGCCCGAGATTATCTGGAGAAAGCACTCGCTATCAAAAAAGCGTTTGGCGACAGAGATGGAGAAGCAACAAACTACGGAAACTTAGGAACAGTGTTCCGATCGCTTGGTCAATACGACAAGGCCCGAGAGTATCTGGAGAAAGCACTCACTATCAAAGAAGCTGTGGGTGACAGAGATGGAGAAGCAACAATGTACGGAAACTTAGGAACAGTGTTCGGATCACTTCGTCAATACGACAGGGCCCGAGAGTATCTGGAGAAAGCACTCGCTATCAAAAAAGCTGTTGGCGACAGAGATGGAGAAGCAACAACCTACATAAACTTAGGAACAGTGTTCCGATCGCTTGGTCAATACGACAACGCCCGAGAGTATCTGGAGAAAGCACTCCCTATCAAAAAAGAGGTTGGCGACGAAAATGGAGAAGCAGCAGTCTATGGAAACTTAGGAACAGTGTTCGGATCGCTTGGTCAATACGACAAGGCCCGAGAGTATCTGGAGAAAGCACTCGCTATCAAAAAAGCTGTTGGCGACAGAGATGGAGAAGCAATAAACTACGGAAACTTAGGAACAGTGCTGCGATCGCTTGGTCAATACGACAAGGCCCGAGAGTATCTGGAGAAAGCACTCGCTATCAAAAAAGCTGTTGGCGACAGAGATGGAGAGGCAACAATGTCCGGAAACTTAGGAACAGTGTTCCGATCGCTTGGTCAATACGACAAGGCCGGAGAGTATCTGGAGAAAGCACTAGCTATCAAAAAAGCTGTTGGCGACAGAGATGGAGAAGCAACAAACTACAGAAACTTAGGAATAGTGTTCCAATCGGTTGGCCAATACGACAAGGCCCAAGAGTATCTGGAGAAAGCACTCGCTATCCAAAAAGCTGTTGGCGACAGAGATGGAGAAGGAAGAACCTACGGAAACTTAGCAACAGTGTTCGGATCGCTTCGTCAATACGACAAGGCCCGAGAGTATCTGGAGAAAGCACTCGCTATCAAAAAAGCTGTTGGCGACAGAGATGGAGAAGCAGCAATCTACGGAAACTTAGGAACAGTGTTTGGATCGCTTGGTCAATACGACAAGGCCCGAGAGTATCTGGAGAAAGCACTCGCTATCCAGAAAGCTGTTGGCGACAGAGATGGAGAAGCAACAAACTACCGAAACTTAGCAACAGTGTTCCGATCGCTTGGTCAATACGACAAGGCCCGAGAGTATCTGGAGAAAGCACTCGCTATCCAGAAAGCTGTTGGCGACAGAGATGGAGAAGCAACAAACTACGGAAACTTAGGAACAGTGCTCGATCGCTTGGTCAATATGAAAAGGCCCAAGAGTATCTGGAGAAAGCACTCGCTATCAAAAAAGCTGTTGGCGACAGAGATGGAGAAGCAGCAATCTACGGAAACTTAGGAACAGTGTTCCAATCGCTTGGTCAATATGAAAAGGCCCAAGAGTATCTGGAGAAAGCACTCTCGATCAAAAAAGATGTTGGCGACAGAGATGGAGAAGCAGCAATCTACGGAAACTTAGGAACAGTGTTCCAATCGCTTGGTCAATACGACAAGGCCCGAGAGTATCTGGAGATAGCACTCGCTATCAAAAAAGCTGTTGGCGACAGAGATGGAGAAGCAACAAACTACGGAAATTTAGGAACAGTGTTCCGATCGCTTGGTCAATACGAGAAGGCCCGAGAGTATCTGGAGAAAGCACTCGCTATCAAAAAAGCTGTTGGCGACAGAGATATAGAAGCAACAAACTACGGAAACTTAGGAACAGTGTTCCGATCGCTTGGTCAATACGACAAGGCCCGAGAGTATCTGGAGAAAGCACTCGCTATCAAAAAAGCTGTTGGCGACAGAGATGGAGAAGCAACAAACTACGGAAACTTAGGAACAGTGTTCCAATCGCTTGGTCAATATGAAAAGGCCCGAGAGTATCTTGAGAAAGCACTCTCGATAAAAAAAGATGTTGGCGACAGAGATGGAGAAGCAGCAATCTACGGAAACTTAGGAACAGTGTTCCAATCGCTTGGTCAATACGACAAGGCCCGAGAGTATCTGGAGATAGCACTCCCTATCAAAAAAGCTGTTGGCGACAGAGATGGAGAAGCAACAATCTACGGAAACTTAGGAACAGTGTTCGGATGGCTTGGTCAATACGACAAGGCCCGAGAGTATCTGGAGAAAGCACTCGCTATCAAAAAAGCTGTTGACGACAGAGATGGAGAAGCAACAATATACGGAAACTTAGGAACAGTGTTCCGATCGCTTGGTCAATACAACAAGGCCGGAGAGTATCTGGAGAAAGCACTCGCTATCAAAAAAGCTGTTGGCGACAGAGATGGAGAAGCAACAAACTACGGAAACTTAGGAACAATGTTCGGATCGTTTGGTCAATACGACAAGGCCCGAGAGTATCTGGAGAAAGCACTCGCTATCAAAAAAGCTGTTGGCGACATAGATGGTGAAGCAGCAAACTACGGAGACTTAGGAACAGTGTTCATAGCGCTTGGTCAATTTGACAAGGCCCGAGAGTATCTGGAGAAAGCACTCGCAATCAAAAAAGCCGTTGGCGACGGAGATGGAGAAGCAACAATGTACGGAAAGTTAGGAATATTGTTCGAATCGCTTTGTCAATATGAAAAGGCCCGAGAGTATCTGGAGAAAGCACTCGCTATCAAAAAAGCTGTTGGCGACAGAGATGGTGAAGCGGCAAACTACGGAGACTTAGGAACAGTGTTCATAGCGCTTGGTCAATTTGACAAGGCCCGAGAGTATCTGGAGAAAGCACTCGCAATCAAAAAAGCCGTTGGCGACGGAGATGGAGAAGCAACAATGTACGGAAAGTTAGGAATATTGTTCGAATCGCTTTGTCAATATGAAAAGGCCCGAGAGTATCTGGAGAAATCACTCGCTATCAAAAAAGCTCTTGGCGACAGAGATGGAGAAGCAACAGCCTACGGAAACTTAGGAACAGTGTTCCGATGGCTTGGTCAATACGACAAGGCCCGAGAGTATCTGGAGAAAGCACTCGCTATCCAAAAAGCTGTTGGCGATAGAGATGGAGAAGCAACAAACTACGGAAACCTAGGAACAGTGTTCCGATCGCTTGGTCAATACGACAAGACCCGAGAGTATCTGGAGAAAGCACTCGTTATCAAAAAAGCTGTTGGCGACAGAGATGGAGAAGCAACAACCTACGGAAACTTAGGAAGGGTGTTCGGATCGCTTCGTCAATACGACAAGGCCCGAGAGTATCTGGAGAAAGCACTCGCTATCAAAAAAGCTCTTGGCGACAGAGATGGAGAAGCAACAAACTACGGAAACTTAGGAACAGTGTTCCTATCGCTTGGTCAATGCGACAAGGCCCGAGAGTATCTGGAGAAAGCACTCGCTATCAAAAAAGATGTTGGCGACAGAGATGGAGAAGCAACAGCCTACGAAAACTTAGGAACAGTGTTCCGATCGCTTGGTCAATACGACAAGGCGCGAGAGTATCTGGAGAAAGCACTCGCTATCAAAAAAGCCCTTGGCGACAGAGATGGTGAAGCGGTAAACTACGCAAACTTAGGAAGAGTGTTCATAGCGCTTGGTCAATTTGACAAGGCCGGAGAGTATCTGGAGAAAGCAGTCGCAATCAAAAAAGCCGTTGGCGACAGAGATGGAGAAGCAACAATGTACGGAATCTTAGGAACATTGTTCCAATCGCTTGATCAATATGAAAAGGCCCGAGAGTATCTGGAGAAAGCACTCGCTATCAAAAAAGCCCTTGGCGACAGAGATGGTGAAGCGGTAAACTACGGAAACTTAGGAAGAGTGTTCATAGCGCTTGGTCAATTTGACAAGGCCCGAGAGTATCTGGAGAAAGCAGTCGCAATCAAAAAAGCCGTTGGCGACAGAGACGGAGAAGCAACAATGTACGGAATCTTAGGAACATTCTTCCAATCGCTTGATCAATATGAAAAGGCCCGAGAGTATCTGGAGAAAGCACTCACTATCAAAAAAGCTGTTGGCGACAGAGATGGAGAAGCAACAATATACGGAAACTTAGGAACAGTGTTCCGATCGCTTGGTCAATACGACAAGGCCCGAGAGTATCTCGAGAAAGCACTCGCTATCAAAAAAGCGTTTGGCGACAGAGATGGAGAAGCAACAAACTACGGAAACTTAGGAACAGTGTTCCGATTGCTTGGTCAATACGACAAGGCCCGAGAGTATCTCGAGAAAGCACTCGCTATCAAAAAAGCCCTTGGCGACAGAGATGGTGAAGCGGTAAACTACGGAAACTTAGGAACAGTGTTCATAGCGCTTGGTCAATTTGACAAGGCCCGAGAGTATCTGGAGATAGCACTCGCAATCAAAGAAGCTGTTGGCGACAGAGATGGAGAAGCAACAATGTACGGAAAGCTAGGAACATTGTTCCAATCGCGTAGTCAATATGAAAAGGCCCGAGAGTATCTGGAGAAAGCACTCGCTATCAAAAAAGCTCTTGGCGACAGAGATGGAGAATCAACAAACTACGGAAACTTAGGAACAGTGTTCCGATCGCTTGGTCAATACGACAAGGCCCGAGAGTATCTGGAGAAAGCACTCGCTATCAAAAAAGCTGTTGACGACAGAGATGGAGAAGCAACAATCTACGGAAACTTAGGAACAGTGTTCCAATCGCTTGGTCAATATGAAAAGGCCCAAGAGTATCTGGAGAAAGCACTCTCGATCAAAAAAGATGTTGGCGACAGAGATGGAGAAGCAGCAATCTACGGAAACTTAGGAACAGTGTTCCAATCGCTTGGTCAATACGACAAGGCCCGAGAGTATCTGGAGATAGCACTCGCTATCAAAAAAGCTGTTGGCGACAGAGATGGAGAAGCAACAAACTACGGAAATTTAGGAACAGTGTTCCGATCGCTTGGTCAATACGAGAAGGCCCGAGAGTATCTGGAGAAAGCACTCGCTATCAAAAAAGCTGTTGGCGACAGAGATATAGAAGCAACAAACTACGGAAACTTAGGAACAGTGTTCCGATCGCTTGGTCAATACGACAAGGCCCGAGAGTATCTGGAGAAAGCACTCGCTATCAAAAAAGCTGTTGGCGACAGAGATGGAGAAGCAACAAACTACGGAAACTTAGGAACAGTGTTCCAATCGCTTGGTCAATATGAAAAGGCCCGAGAGTATCTTGAGAAAGCACTCTCGATAAAAAAAGATGTTGGCGACAGAGATGGAGAAGCAGCAATCTACGGAAACTTAGGAACAGTGTTCCAATCGCTTGGTCAATACGACAAGGCCCGAGAGTATCTGGAGATAGCACTCCCTATCAAAAAAGCTGTTGGCGACAGAGATGGAGAAGCAACAATCTACGGAAACTTAGGAACAGTGTTCGGATGGCTTGGTCAATACGACAAGGCCCGAGAGTATCTGGAGAAAGCACTCGCTATCAAAAAAGCTGTTGACGACAGAGATGGAGAAGCAACAATATACGGAAACTTAGGAACAGTGTTCCGATCGCTTGGTCAATACAACAAGGCCGGAGAGTATCTGGAGAAAGCACTCGCTATCAAAAAAGCTGTTGGCGACAGAGATGGAGAAGCAACAAACTACGGAAACTTAGGAACAATGTTCGGATCGTTTGGTCAATACGACAAGGCCCGAGAGTATCTGGAGAAAGCACTCGCTATCAAAAAAGCTGTTGGCGACATAGATGGTGAAGCAGCAAACTACGGAGACTTAGGAACAGTGTTCATAGCGCTTGGTCAATTTGACAAGGCCCGAGAGTATCTGGAGAAAGCACTCGCAATCAAAAAAGCCGTTGGCGACGGAGATGGAGAAGCAACAATGTACGGAAAGTTAGGAATATTGTTCGAATCGCTTTGTCAATATGAAAAGGCCCGAGAGTATCTGGAGAAAGCACTCGCTATCAAAAAAGCTGTTGGCGACAGAGATGGTGAAGCGGCAAACTACGGAGACTTAGGAACAGTGTTCATAGCGCTTGGTCAATTTGACAAGGCCCGAGAGTATCTGGAGAAAGCACTCGCAATCAAAAAAGCCGTTGGCGACGGAGATGGAGAAGCAACAATGTACGGAAAGTTAGGAATATTGTTCGAATCGCTTTGTCAATATGAAAAGGCCCGAGAGTATCTGGAGAAATCACTCGCTATCAAAAAAGCTCTTGGCGACAGAGATGGAGAAGCAACAGCCTACGGAAACTTAGGAACAGTGTTCCGATGGCTTGGTCAATACGACAAGGCCCGAGAGTATCTGGAGAAAGCACTCGCTATCCAAAAAGCTGTTGGCGATAGAGATGGAGAAGCAACAAACTACGGAAACCTAGGAACAGTGTTCCGATCGCTTGGTCAATACGACATGGCCCGAGAGTATCTGGAGAAAGCACTCGTTATCAAAAAAGCTGTTGGCGACAGAGATGGAGAAGCAACAACCTACGGAAACTTAGGAAGGGTGTTCGGATCGCTTCGTCAATACGACAAGGCCCGAGAGTATCTGGAGAAAGCACTCGCTATCAAAAAAGCTCTTGGCGACAGAGATGGAGAAGCAACAAACTACGGAAACTTAGGAACAGTGTTCCTATCGCTTGGTCAATGCGACAAGGCCCGAAAGTATCTGGAGAAAGCACTCGCTATCAAAAAAGATGTTGGCGACAGAGATGGAGAAGCAACAGCCTACGAAAACTTAGGAACAGTGTTCCGATCGCTTGGTCAATACGACAAGGCGCGAGAGTATCTGGAGAAAGCACTCGCTATCAAAAAAGCCCTTGGCGACAGAGATGGTGAAGCGGTAAACTACGCAAACTTAGGAAGAGTGTTCATAGCGCTTGGTCAATTTGACAAGGCCGGAGAGTATCTGGAGAAAGCAGTCGTTATCAAAAAAGCTGTTGGCGACAGAGATGGAGAAGCAACAACCTACGGAAACTTAGGAACAGTGTTCCGATGGCTTGGTCAATACGACAAGGCCCGAGAGTATCTGGAGAAAGCACTCGCTATCAAAAAAGCTCTTGGCGACAGAGATGGAGAAGCAACAAACTACGGAAACTTAGGAACAGTGTTCCGATCGCTTGGTCAATACGACAAGGCCCAAGAGTATCTGGAGAAAGCACTGGCTATCAAAAAAGCTGTTGGCGACAGAGATGGTGAAGCGGTAAACTACGGAAACTTAGGAACAGTGTTCAAAGCGCTTGGTCAATTTGACAAGGCCCGAGAGTATCTGGAGAAAGCACTCGCAATTAAAGAAGCTGTTGGCGACAGGGATGGAGAAGCAACAATGTACGAAAAGTTAGGAACATTGTTCCAATCGCTTGGTCAATATAAAAAGGCCCGAGAGTATCTGGAGAAAGCACTCGCTATCAAAAAAGCTGTTGGCGACAGAGATGGAGAAGCAACAAACTACGGAAACTTAGGAATAGTGTTCCGATCGCTTGGTCAATACGACAAGGCCCGAGAGTATCTGGAGAAAGCACTCACTATCAAAGAAGCTGTGGGTGACAGAGATGGAGAAGCAACAATGTACGGAAACTTAGGAACACTGTTCCAATTTCTTGGTCAATTTGACAAGGCCCGAGAGTATCTGGAGAAAGCACTCGCAATCAATAAAGCCGTTGGCGACAGAGATGGTGAAGCGGTAAACTACGGAAACTTAGGATGCTTGTTCCATTCGCTTGGTCAATATGAAAAGGCCCGAGAGTATCTGGAGAAAGCACTTGCTTTCAAAAAAGCTGTTGGCGACGTAGATGGAGAAGCAACAATATACGGAATCTTAGGAAGATTGTTCCATTCGCTTGGTCAATATGAAAAGGCCCGAGAGTATCTGGAGAAAGCACTCGCTTTCAAAAAAGCTGTTAGCGACGAAGATGGAGAAGCAACAATATACGGAAACTTAGGAAGATTGTTCCAATCGCTTGGTCAATATGAAAAGGCCCGAGAGTATCTGGAGAAAGCACTCGCTATCAAAAAATCTGTTGGCGACAGAGATGGAGAAGCAACAAACTACGGAAACTTAGGAACATTGTTCCAATCGCTTGGTCAATATGAAAAGGCCCGAGAGTATCTGGAGAAAATACTCGCTATTAAAAAAGCTGTTGGCGACAGAGATGGAGAAGCAACATGCTACGGAAGCTTATCGGGACTTCATCTATCTCTCGGTAAATATGGGGAGGCTGACAAATATCTTGAAAGAGCAATCGCAATTAGAATGAAAGTCGGTGGACGAATAGGAGAAGTGAGTGATTTAACAAAACTTGGAATAATCGCTCGTCAGCGTGGTTTGTATGAGAAGTCTAAGGAATATCACGAAAGAGCCCTAGCAATTTCGATAGAGAGTGGCTGGAGCGAAGGAGAGGTAGGCAGTTACCTAAACTTGGGATCATGTTTCCACTCCATTGGTAAAAATGGCATGGCCGAAAAATATTTCAGGAAGGCCCTCCGACTCAGTAGAGACATTGGACACATTTTGGACGAGTTCAAATGCCTTTGTCACCTATCGGTGTTGAAAGTATCAGAAGTTGATTTTAAAGCCGCGTTTTCATACCTATTTCAAAGCATTGAAACGTTCGACACTTTACGAGGTTCTCTTAAAGAAAACGATCAGCTTAAAACGTCACTTTTAGAGAAGCACGGTACCTATCCCTACAAGATGCTCAGTTGGTTGCTTTCTTCCAATGCGAAGCCCGAAGACGCTCTTTATGTCGAGGAACTAAGACGGGCAAGAGGCTTGGCCGACTTGATGGCGACTCAATACTCTTTTAAAGAGCAGATTACAGGCAGTCGAGAAACGTGGTGTGGCATTCAGAATGTTATTCCAAGAGAAGGAGACTGTGCATGCTTGTATATTTCGATTGATAAAGAATCTGTTCGGTTTTGGGTTCTCAAAGCAACGAGAGCCATTCTTTTTTTAAAAAGAGAAGTGAATCTTCACCCAAACGAGGTGACTGGACTAGTCCCTGCCTTAGATGAGTTTTTCTCAGCAAGCTTCCGTGGCATTTTACCCGAAGAGAAATGCGAAGATCGATCGTTTGACGATACCGAGTCGATGTCGCTTGTCCATGAAAATTGCGCGCTGATGCGTGACGATGATGCTGGTAAAGTTATTAAAGCGAATCTTCACTTATGCCACAAGATAATCATCGCTCCTGTGGCTGATTTACTGAAGGAGTCCGAGGTCATAATCGTCCCCGATTCCTGTATGTACCAAGTTCCATTTGCAGCCTTACGTGAAGAAGGAGGCAAGTATTTCTCGGAGACGGCTAGGATCCGTATCGTTCCTTCTTTAACGACTCTGAAGATTATTCAGGAGAGCCCCCCAGAGTATCAACGTCAGGCCGGGGCATTGATAGTAGGTGACCCTGAGGTTGGAGAGGTGATTTACAACGGAAGACGCAGGACAATAGAGCCATTGCCATGTGCAAGAAATGAGGCAGAGATGATTGGAAGACTTCTTGGCGTAACATCTCTGACTGCACACCATGCAACAAAGGAGGCTGTACTTCAAGTGATTAACTCAGTGAGTCTAATTCATCTTGCTGCACATGGAGATGCCGAAAGAGGAGAGATTCTTCTTTCTCCTAAGCGCCCAACGCCCTTTATTCCACGAGAAGAAGCCTACCTTTTGACGATGGCGGACATTTCACAAATTAAGCTGCGAGCTAAACTGGTGGTACTTAGCTGTTGTCACAGTGCTCGTGGACAGATTAGAGCTGAGGGAGTTATTGGAATCGCTCGAGCGTTCATAGGATCCGGTGCTCGCTCAGTGTTGGCGGCACGGTGGGCCTTGGATGACACAGCCACAGAGAAGTTCATGACTTGTTTCTACCAACATTTATTCCGCGGTGAAAGTGCCAGTGAATGTCTCCACGAGGCCAGGAAGTGGATGAGGAATAACGGCTTTGAAGACGTTTCTAAGTGGTCCTCGTTTATGTTAATTGGCGACAACGTGAGTTTTGATTTTGGAAAGTGGCCGGTGTCTACAACACATAAAGAGCCACGAGTGAAGTAAACCCTGTCCAACAGAAAATACTGGGACTGAGCAAAGCTTATACCTTTCAATCGCCCCCCCCCCCCCCCCACCAAAGGAAAAAGACTCCATCTGCGAAAGAGATGTTCGAGATAAACTGATGGTACTGAGTCATTGCCACGGCAAAACATGTCTTTAAAGAGCATGTAACATATGATATGGAACAGAATAGTTCATAAGGGAGAGTTATGAAAGTTTGACAGTGAAATAACTTCAAAAACTCAGTTATTTTTCGAAAAGTGAATAGTTTAAAAACGGTTAAGATAAACAAAATTTACTAAATTTTCTTTTCAAAATTGTTTAGTTAATGAAGCCAAGCGAGTTGAAGGGGAATTGTTTTCGAAAGGGATACATATGGTAGCTCAAGCATCGAGTACTTTTTTCGAGAGAGAGGCTCTCCATCATATCTAATGCGTAAAGTCCAAAATATATTTTTGCAACGCCAAACTCATTTGAAATGTTTTTTTTGTAATATTTTGACAAGGGATCACAGAGTACTTCGAGTATGGTGAAAAGTTTCCTCATTGTAGAATGATAATATAGCGTTTTAATAGTGCTTTTTTGTGTGAGGAAATACATAATAATAATTAAGAATTTTTTTTAATGTGCCTTCCATGCTCGATTTATATACTTCTATTGTTTTATCTTGACGGGATTAAATCGTCGGGGAATGACCTTTTTACGAGCGATAAATGTTTAAATTACTAATCAGAAACGCAGTTTAAAACTCACTTTTTCCGAGGTTTTCAGGAAAATATATCAGTTGGTGTGCAAAGAGAATTTCTAGGTACTGATTACTTCCACGAACTATATGCAAAGGGACTTTTAAGTGTGGGCACCGGTTACCAGAAAAACCTAAGACACTTTGAACTTAATTAGAATTCAGTTTTGTCTAAACTTTTTTCCTAGACCCATTCTTTGCTGTAATCGATATCACGGTGTTGAAAAAAAAAAAAAGCTTTTAGTTTTTACTCAGGGTATTCTCATTTCTTCTTCACCTAAGATAGCATTTTGATCCTTCTACCCAGTCTTCTCCCGATCGATTGTCGAACAGCTAAACAAAATAGCTAAATCTAAGGATTAATCTTGCTGCAGACTTGGTTAAACAGAGCAAAAAGGAAATAATTAAAATAAAAAGAAAAATACCCATAAAATTACGGCTAGCTTCAAGGGCGGGAAAGATGAGACGAATTCCCTGGCAATGGGAACCCATCCAAGCACAGGAGGATCTAATTATACCATCACCACTACCCACGGGGAATTCATGTTGTGTCCTCATTGCTGGGTGAAGTACGACTTTAATTTACTCACAAGAGTTGCAGAATACAGAAATCCACTACAATAGTTAGAGGACTGGAAAATCTGAGCAGTCGACCATGAAATCCTCTGCGGAGTTTCATTTGGGTTACTGAACACTAACATCGGTCGTACTGTGGCTAAAGTGCTCTAATTTAGAAACAATAATCAAAAATATCAAATTTTTGAGCTAAGAGGACAGAAAAATTCATTGAAAAGCACCTCTCCAAAGCGAAACAGGGGAGAGTTCTAGAATGGATTGGGTGTTGCAAAGTCCCTTTCCAACCGATCGCAATTTGTTGACTTTTTAAGGGAAAAGCACCTGGGTTACATCGCCAGTCTGACTCTACCATACAAATATATATTTTACCTTTTAACTCCCAAGATCTGTTTGTTAATTCTCCTTTCCAGCTGCTTCATATTTCCTTGTAAATTAGTAAAGAGAATTTGGTATTAGATCAAGATTACTCTTACCTGATGAGTTTAAGTTCTCTCATCACCTGTTTGCTGGATAATGTTTGGATATTATGGTGAGAAGTTACATGTTAATCACTTCTTGGAGTTAAAGGTTAACAATTATTGGCCCGAATATGAATAAAGTGAAATAGAGAATAATACATGGGTATGCGTAGATATAGAATTTCCCTTCAATTGTTCAACTCGATAACTCAGGGCTGGAAATCCCTGTAAAACACTGCAGCATATAAAATATTTTTAGCATCTACCGCACAGAAATAAGGAAAAAAAATGTTATTCAGTTCTGTCGATATACCGAGACATGGTTGGAAATAAAACTCTTGACGCGGTATTTTGTCTTTCCGGCCGCTCAGAGCACTTTCAAATTAGCCAATCAGTGAGCGCAAAATGTAGTTGTGGAATTTACGAAACCTTGTTATTGGCGAACAGAATGGATGCGGGAATGTGGTAATTTGTCGGAAGAAAGCATTTGGTAAAATTGTGGAATTTAACCCGCTCCTAAAAAGGCACCAACCATTATCAATAAGAGCACTTTCTAAAGGTTGTTTTTAAAGTATTTGAGAAGAAAGGGGTGACGAAATTGATCAGTCGATTTAGTCAAAACTACTAACTGTCTCAGAATGGGCCAAAATAAAAATGGTTTAGAGAAGAAGAAGGGAGAGCGCTCTTCGTTAATTATGTGAAAAAAGCCTGGGCATGAGGCGGAAAATTATAGCCCTCATGTGTAAATAGTAAATCAAAGTATTGATCCCTATTTTTACAAGGATGATCAGAAGAGGTCCCAGGAGAGCGCCTCGCTGGCAGCACACGACCTTTCACGCTCCATGTTTTCCCTCTATTTTTTAGAGAGATTTATTAATATTTTAAGTTTCAAATCTAGTCTAAACCCAAAAACATGGCTTTGACGTATTCAAGATCAGTACTTCAACAGTTATCGTCGTTTTCCCCGGCTTTATTGAGTCCACTCCTGTGGCGTCGCTTCACTGAGCACGGTATCACTCGCATAAAATCCACACGTCGGGTCTGCCGTGGCGGTCGCAGAAAGCGGGGTAACAGTGTATCGTGCCTAAGAACTGCAAGACAATTCCGTGCCAACATCTCTCCAACTCCAAATGAAGATGATTCGATGGGTTCTGACCAAATTGCTGCACTGGACCACGAATCTAGTAATTTGCATAACCGCTCGTCAAGCTTATTAAATATTCAAGGTAACACCTTTCAAACCAACAAAACAAACAACCCTTCCGTTCCGCCGGTGTTGCCCGAGAACGGAACGAACACTTCAAACTCTCGGACTGACGACGATACGTTTCCAGTCATTACGGATCGTCCCAATGAATCGCGTAGCGTGTTTGGTATGAGCTTGATGCTTGCAAACACAATGTCTCTGGCGCCCAAGATCGACGAAGTTCGTTCTACCATCTTGGACTACAAACCAAATTTAGGGTTCATTACCGAAACGTGGCTGAGGGACACCATCCGTGATCAGCGGAAACCACCTCCACATTCCCGGTTACTCGTTTATTTCTAGAAACCGCACCACGGACATTCACGGAGGGATTGGGCTCTATATAGTGGACTCGATCAGGTATAGATCGCTTGATCGCGTACAAGACCCTGAGTACGAAGTTCTTTGGGCGTGGTTAAGACCAAAAAGACTCCCGCGCGCGACACCCTGCGTTATCACGGCCACGATATACCATCCGTTCTTCAACGACAGCGCCAGAGACATTGCTTTGTTGGACTATCTATCAGCATCCTTGACTACTGTTGAGGGAGAATTCCCAGGTTGCGGGATTCTACTCTGCGGAGATTTCAATCGGCTAAAGTTGAATCGTTTAGCTGCGCAATTCGGACTGCGGAAATTGGTCAACAAGCCCACTAGGGGTGATCAGATCCTGGACTTGGTCTTCACCAACCAACCAGATTTGTACGATATAAATTCCGTTCAGATTTTACCGCCGTTTGGTTTATCGGATCACAATGTTGTCTTCGTGCGCCCAACAACTCGTGTTCCAAGAGAGGGCCCAAGTAGAAGAACCCTTTCCAAGCGGGACACTCGGGCCAGTCGCACGTCCGAGCTTGGGCGTTTCCACGCGTCTATCGACTGGTCAGGGGTTAGCGAAGCATCTAACTGCGAGGCTAAATTGGCGCTGTTTACGGATTTCATCAAAATTGGTCTCGACCCCTTAATGCCGGTTATACATGTCAGACTTCACCTGAACGATCCCCCGTGGGTTACTGAGCGGTTCAAGAACCTCATTAAGCTCCGTCAACACGCCTTCCACAATGGAGACACGGATCAATACCGGCGATATCGAAATGACGTCAACCGCACGCGTAAGTCACTTCGCAGTAAATACTATGCAAGTAAAGTGAATAATTTAAAGAACATCAAGCCCTCGCAGTGGTGGAGCGCAGTTAAACGAATCGCCGGTATGAATCCTGCGTCATCTGAAAGTCTTCTTTCCAACCTTCAGCTCGGGGACAGTTTCGATCGCCTAAGTGACGTTGAACTAGCTAACGCCATCAATGCTGTGTTCTTAGAACCCCTATACGCTGTCCCTACTGTAGTGGAGGACTCCGATATGCCTTTAATTACGGAATTTGATGTCCTACATGCTCTAACCAATCTAAACCCGAGGAAGGCAGCTGGACCTGACGACATCGGTCACTGGCTTTGAGGGAATATGCAGTGATTCTCGCACAGCCTATTACATCTATACTGACCGCGAGCTTTAGAGAACAAAGGCTTCCCGCCTCTTGGAAGCTTGCAGACGTGTTGCCTCTCCCTAAGCAAAAACCCGTGGTAGATGCTACTAAGCACCTGCGTCCTATCTCCTTGACGCCCGCTATCTCTAAGGTTGCGGAAGATTTTGTGGTACTCAGATACGTCAGTCCAGCGGTGTTGCAGTTTATAGACCCGAACCAATACGGCGGTATTCCAAGATCCTCCACCTTGTACGCTCTGATTTCCATGGTACATAACTGGCCACAAGCCACTGACGCCACAGGCGCAACTGTTAGAGTGGTATTTTTCGACTATCGTAAGGCTTTTGATCTTATTGATCACAATTTGCTGGTCAGAAAGATCGAAGCCTTGGACATGCCACGGTGGGTTCGCGTCTGGGTGCTGGATTTTCTGTCAGACAGGAAACAACGTGTCAGGTTGTCATCAGACTGCAGGTCAGAGTGGGGCTCAGTCCCCGCCGGGGTACCACACGGGACCAAGCTTGGTCCCTGGTTGTTCTTATTAATGATCAGCGATCTTGAGGTCGACGCGCTCACTTGGAAGTATGTAGACGACACGACTATCGCCCAAACGATACCGCGAGGTTTGACCAGTGATGTACAAAGCGCAGTTTCTGCTGTTGAGGCGTGGTCGATCGAAAACAGGATGGAACTGAACGCGGATAAATGTAAGGAGATGCGCATTGACTTTAAAAGGAACACTCACAATTTTCCACCAATTGTGATCAATGGCAAGGAACTATCAGTATCAAACAGTGTAAAAATCCTAGGAGTCACTATTAGCTCAAATTTAAAGTGGAACGAACATATCTCAGAATGCACGTGCATTAAGAAAGCGAACAAGCGCCTTTATTTTATTGTTCTTCTAAAGCGCGCCAACGTTCCACTGAGCGACATTATCAATTTTTATTGCACCGTGATAAGATCTGTTTTAGAGTACTGTGCGCCAGTTTTCCACCACGCGCTCCCACAGTATCCTAGTGACGACATTGAACGAGTGCAAAAGAGAGCGCTCTCCATCATTTGTCCTTATGCGTCATATTTCGAATGTTTGGCCAGGTTCGACTTAGTAACCTTGCACGCGAGACGCGTGGCTCTGTGTAGCAAGCTTTTCGAGTCTATCACGTCATGCCCGGATCACAAACTCGTGCCTGTCTTACCTCCTAAGAGAGAACACAGATATAATCTAAGACAGTCCAGGGCTTATGTATGCCATGCCCCGTACACATACAAATCGTTTTAAGAACACCTTCATTCCAAGTATGTGTACACAAATTTTTTTTTTAGACTAGTTTGTACATAGTCATATATAGAGAGTTTTTCGTATTTATGGTTTTATTATAATTTCAATTTGTATTTGGAATTCATTTATTCCTAGTTCTAAGTAATTGTAACGCAATTCAGTCTACGGATTGCCATGTTCGATATTCTAATAAACTATCTATCTATCATCTATCTATACCCTCGCTGGTTACAATACAACTTTCATCTCCTTTGTTTTGTAATTAAGGGATGTTTTGTTTGTAATTTGCAAATGGCATATTTAATTGAATAGTTCAGCTGCATGAAGCCTTAGATGAAATAACGAAGAGAGATTTCGACTGCCCAATTTGTTTTTTTAAGAATATAATGTTTCTAAGTGGTATTCGTTTAATTTTTTTAAAAGACAACATTTTTTCATCTTCCACAAAGACACTTCGTTTTCATGAAAACATTTGCCGGAGTGCTATGCTCTTAGGTAGTGTTGTATGTGTCACGCGACTTACAGCCAATTCTCGAGGAAATTTTTGTGTATTAGCGTGAGTTTTCTATTAGTTTGCGTGACTAAACGTACATAATTTCTAAGGAATCACACAGCGGAAGTGATAACCGAACGTGGATTAGAAAATGGAAGCAGAAGGACCAACACAAACGGAACCTTTGCTGGGGAAAGAAACTGTTTTGCCGATAACTCGAGCCACTCACCCAAGATCAAGCAGTGAAGACAACGAAGAAATGGGAACCGTCACACAATGGCCTGAAGAAAGTCATCACACGTCTATACAGTCCATTACTGCTGATGCAAACGGAGAAGTGTTCGCTGAAAGATCGATGGGTTTTTGTCGCAAAGCTTGTGCAGTCATGAAGTTTTTCCTCTTTGATTCCCATTGGCCTTTGATTTGTTTGATAGCAGTGTCTTTTCTTGGCGTTTGGTTGCCTAAGAAGAGAAGATCGATGTGGCCGTTCACTTTTATACCAGTGTTTCATTTGCTGTTCGGCTTGGGTGCACATTTATATTTTATTTTGACGTCAAATCACCGATCGGTTCACATCGGCTCTAAGATGTTACTCACATCTCTATGGATAAGTGCGTTTGCATCGTATGTTCTCGCTTTGTATTACTTTAGGTATGAGTCACAAGAATGGATGAAAGATCTAAACAAAAATCAACGCCGAGCAGTCAATGTAGCCCTTTTCACTGGATTGCTTTTGGTGTCGTTGATTCTATTTGGAGATGCGTACTATCAAGTTATCTTCGACTTAGTCAACATTAAAGAAGCCCTTTTACAAAACTGTCATCGCCCCGTCGCTTGTAATGCTGTTTTTTATACTCTGGCCGTGTCTGTTTACTGGGGTCTGTATTCGTCTATCCCTGTTTGCTGCGTGTTTTTCTCTCTGTGCCTCGCGATGACAAACGATCTTACAAAAGGGTACTCGCGCTTGGCTAAATGCACCGGGGATGTTCGAAATGCTTTAATGTTACACAAACAAGTGCGTGAACAGGTTGGAGAGCGCATCAACAGCATGCAAGTTTGGTTTCTTATCCATATGCTCTTCTACGTAGTAGTTTTGTTGGCTAACATTTTTGAATGGTTGGAGGCAACAATGGAACTGAAATTTGCCTATCAGTACATGGCTCAAATCTCTGGCACGCTGGTTGTTGTGTACAAATTTTTCTTCCCATTCCTGTCAGCCAGTTACGTGACTTGGCACGAGTCCACACTCGTTCAAGGTTTAAACGAAAAAATTGATTTCCAGCCAGGAGAAACATTTTACTCGAGGCAAGACCCAGAAGTGTTCCTAACACAGAGCCGGAGACGTGGTTATGGATTTCGCCTGTTTAAGTTACAAATAACCGTAACAATTGCTGTATTTTCTTTGCTCGGGTCAGGGTTTGGTCTGGTGCACAGTTTGAAAGGTTGAACACTTATTGGCGGGGACACAAATGACGCACATGTAGAACAACAGAAAATTTGCGAGGTGATTGTGGACGTGCGATGAATTCTGAAACTGGAACTCATTTGTATATAGAATTGAACACTATTTTTGTATAGGAATCCCGCAATAGTAATGTTGGACGACTGGAAAATAAGCAATAAAAGAAATGAAAGGATCAAGTTCGTCTTTGTTGAGTTTCACTGTTCATTTGAGGGGATAGCTCAAGGTTACGGAGCTGCGCCTAAAGGCCTTCCCCCCTTCTTGACCCCCCTCTTTCCTCATTTTGTCAAAAAAAATGTCATGTATTTTCTCGGTAAACATGGCACTTGACCGCCAAAGAGGCCTACAATAGCCGTAAGTTATTTTTTATCGCTCTCGTCCCAGCTGAATTTTCATCTACCGCCCCAAGGCTGCTACCTGTATTTGTTAATTTTTGTGTTCTTTGTTTTTGTTTTGTTTGTTTGTTTGTGACCCATTCTTTATTGCACCCATCTGAGGGTAAAGGTGACACATTACTGCTGAAATTCCCCGGTGAAACCATGCATACTCAACATGGTGAAGGGGTTGTTGAAAAGGTGGAGGGTAGAAAGAGGTAAATTATTTTGGCACGTTGGCAAAATTTTTTTCTTGATTTGCCAAATTTTTCTGGATTTTGGAAATATTCTTGAGATGTAAACTATTTTAGATCTTCGTGAAAGATATTTGCGGATCTATGAGTTAACCTAGGATTTGAAATTGTTCTCTCGATTGACAAACTTTTCAGAACCTAGGATTTGAAATTGTTTTCTCGATTGACAAACTTTTCAGAAGCGATTTGTTTAAAAGATGATCGATTCTGAATAAATTTTCGGATTTGCAAAATATTTTTGTATCGTCCCTTCTCGACCTCCGCAGCCTATAAAGGCTACTGTTTACTTTTTTTTAGCTTGTTTTTACCCTTGTTTATAACGGCCAAACTGAAAAAAAAAAAAAAAAAAAAGTAAACAAAAACTGACGATAAAACTATCCATAATCGCTGATGTGGACGAAGAAGACTGGTACAGATCTTCGAGCCCAGCTCCCACCCTAGCGCCAGTCAGCCATTTTGTTAACTTCTTGACTTGTCGCTTTCAATCCTCGTGTTGTCTTCTTTTCGTCAGTAGTTTTGTCACTCGACCCTTCGTTATGTCAAAATTTGGCGACAGCAAAGCGGAGGAAGACTCCTTAGATGAAAGTCTGTCGGAGAAAAGCGACGACGATGAAGATGAAGACGAAGAAGGAGAAGAGGAAGAAGAACAGGCAGAAGACGAGAACGACATCATAAATGACGAAGTTGAAGAGAGCGCCGGAGAAGAAGAGGAAGGTCATCACGGTCACCATCATAGGAAACGAAGAAAAGGTAGAAAATATATTTGAAGCAATGAGAAAGAATTCATCATCTCTCTATTAAAGGTAGGTTTTTTCAGCGGATTCAAAGTTTCTCTTCCTTTTTTCTAGCAGATGAGGCGGAGGAACTCGATGAAGAAGATTTGTCTTTGATCGAGGAGAATCTTGGCATCAGTATAAAGCGGGTAAGAATACCACAGCTCGTTTTTTACAGTCTCTCACCTGATCAATCAAAAAAAATTTGATTAACAAGTGGATTGTACCGTGCATCGTGATAATTAATTAAGTAATTCAATAAATCGATGTAAGCTTCCAATTCCTTTATTTGTTTGCCCTCCGAGGATCATTGATTGGACGAAAGTATTGAAGTTTGAGTTAAAATTAAAGTTAGCCAATTTTGTTTTGACAGTTAGGATATCTTTTGAGTTGTAAATATTTCGTTGTGGTCCCAAGGCAATCTGGATTGATTACTAAATGAAATATTTGTTTTATTCTCTTTAGAAAAAGCCTCGTTTGAAAAAAATAAAAGTGCTTGATTCTGATGAGGAAGAAGAAGATCAGTTGGCTGGAAGTGCTGCTGTCAAAGAGCGAGAAGCAATCGCTAACCAGCTGTTTGAGGGTGGGGACGACAGTGGAGAGGTACTGGAGTTCAGCAGTTTTCTGTAATGCAACTCAATACAATACATATATCTTATTAACCAAGCGCGAGGGTCGTACTGGGAGAATATCAGCCCGAGATGTTGACAGTACGGACCGAGCGCAGCGAGGTCCGTACAAAAAAGACCGAGGGCCGATATTCTCCCAGTACGGTCCCAAGCAAGCTTGGTTAATAAGAGACTGATTTATTATACGACTGACGTTCAAAGGGACACAAGTGCGGTATCATTCGGGACCATTCGGGACAGTGCCCGGTCCAATACTGAGAGAATATTGACCGGCAATAGAGCATTTTGATTGGTTGATTTTAGTTATTGGCCCTCTGATTGCCCGAGTCGTGTAATAAAATACAATACAATACAATACAATACAATATTCTTTATTTAGCAAAGGTGACGTAATTAACCTAATGAGTAATCTAACTTACGACCTGTAGTGGTTTTTTTTTTAGTTATAGCTGGGTAATAATTAATGTTATAAATAAAATGGTTAAGTGTGACCTCTCACGCGAAAACGTACACTAACGGCTATCCGTTCGAAGGCGTTTTGCCGTTCACTTGCCGCTCACCAGCCGTTCAAAAAAATTTGCATCCGTTCGCACGGCCAGGGTTACCCGTGCAAAAGAAAATAGCATCTGTTCGCACATCTTGGGTTATCCGTTCAAAAAAAATATAGCATCTGTTCCCGCGGCTTGGGTTATCCATTCAAAAAATTAGCATCCGTTCGCACGGCCTGGGTCATCCGTTCAAAAAAATATAGTATCCGTTCGCACAGCTTGGGTTATCCGTTCAAAAAAAACTTGCATCTGTTCGCACGGCTTGTGTTATCCGTTCAAAAAAATTTGCATCCGTCCGTACTGCTGGTGTTATCCGTTCCAAAAAACTAATAATTATTGGTTCAGCCGGTTACCCCTTGGGAAAAGTAATTAAAATTCAACAGTTCGCACGGCTGGGGTTTCGGCCGTCCGTTGAGAAAAATTCTCAACTGTTGTTCATCAGTTCAGAAAAATGCTTAGCCGCATAAACAAGTTCTATAGCAGACGTGCTTTGAAGTTTGCAATTTTCTCTTGTAATATTTTTTGAGAAGAGTTTGTTCTGAGAGGTCTGAGGGCCTCCCCTTAAATAAGATTTTTTTTTAACACCTTGCGGGTGACAGGAACTAAAGTGCGTATTCCGAAATGCTGTTTAAAATGAGTACACACATCAAGGACTGTGTCTTTTTCGAATCGTTCGACTTTGTAGATGTGGGTGTCCTGGAATGCTGTTTCCTTATCGGAAATTTCAGCCGTCAACTGAAATGAGCAATCTGTTCCTGGAAGTTTATAGCAATTTTTTTTAAACTGTATCGATCGTTACATCATCTTCAGTGTTTTCAGCTTGTGCCGCGCGCGTTGATTCGATCGTACATCAGTTCTTAAGGTTCAGTGTTGTAGCTGTTGCGGGTCGCTTTCTTCTCTTTATTTCAGTCTTAAAACGACCGATTTCACGTTAATGGAAGCGCATAATCGCATTTACTTTTTCTTGCTCCGTGTTCTAACGGATTTGATTTACTTCTGCGTGCCTTTGTAAGGCCTTGATTAAAATCATTGTCCGGTGTTATTTTGGCCCTCGGCCTATATTGTAGGGTTTCTGGGCATTTAGGCCTTTTACCGATGAAGGTGAGCAAGCCACTAGCCAACGCTTACACTTTGCCAAGTCTCGCAAAGGTTTTGGGAAAGGAATGAATACTTTCTTCCCCTATTCCTCTAACTCTTTGATTGATTTTTGCCTTTTATCGGCACATCTTGAGTCTGTCTTACACTCACGCCAACAACAGTGATTGGTACCAACCATGCCACTTCCTTTAAGAACTCTAACTCTTTTTAGTGAAATTTCCTGTTGTTTTCTTTCAATTTGATTGCGTGGCTCTCAGAGCTTGCGAAGTTTTCTCAAAACATTGCAGTAAATAAATTAGTCAAAAGTAAGAAATTCTTGAAATTACGGCTGTTTCCTTGATGAGATTTACTGATCAAATTTGCTAGTCAAGACTTAATGAAATTTCAAAAACAAGGTGTCAGTCTTGTTCAGTTGGTCACAACTTTACTGTGTTTGGTGGCCCCTAAAAGAGCCGTTGTTTGATAGATTGCTCTAAGAACAGCAGTCACAAAAGTGTCGATTTTACTTTCTCCACCAATTCATCTAGTCCCTTCAGCATGTTCTCGACACTTACAACAACAGAACGATAATTCTCCATAACAGAAGACAAATCGTGTCCTTCTGGTAAAGCTGCAGCTGTCTCTTGCAGTTTGATTTCAGTTTCCTTTAGTACCTCCAATAAATCGAGGCATTCATTGCAGATGTAATTTAGGATTTCACGCTCTCGATCCATGCTGGCATGAACTCTTGAAACGAAGGTTTTTTTTGCGAGCGCTCAAAAATAACCGCTGTACAATCCGTCAGTCAGTTAAGTGTGCAATCTCCTCCTACAATTTGTTTCTCGCTCACGTTTGCTGCCGTGTATAAATAGCCAATTAGTCCTTTGGCCTAATTACTCCCCCAGAGATTACACTTTGCTTCGGTGTTTCAGGCTTGTTTTTATTTCATGAAAGAAAGCAACTGCTTCATTTACGCGAAAGGTCACGTTCAAAAATATCTCTTCAATGAAGCGCCAAGGTGTTATGATACGGGCAACAAAGTTGAATGCTTGGATGTTGGCCAGTATGACTAAGTCGAGTTCGCCATGTGATAGTTCCATACAGTTATTCAAATTTACAAGTACAGCTGCTTCCGAGAATTGTTGAGAACAATGACCACCTTTAATGCCCCGAGAACATCCGCATCCAGCTTGAAGAAACTGTTTCACTTTCCCCACGATTTCCTCTTTGTCAATTAATAACTCAACTTGATCGCCTTCATCCATTTTGGTGATTTGATGAGGAGTTGTAGCAAGATTTAAATTCCATGTAGTTGTCAAGACAACGCGCTTTAGAGTGGAAGTTGATTGGCTGAACTGAACCTTGCGTTACCTTTTGCAAAATATCAAACACCACCGTGCGTTATGCAAATTTCGCTTGAGGCGAATGTTATGCTTTGATAAGTGTAGACACCGCTCGTTCTTATTGACGCAAAGAGATGGTTTCGTCCACCTAAACTAACCTTAGTTCTCTGTATCTTTGTTACTGGTAGATATTTAACGAGAAATGTGCACAGGAATGTTTGATTTTGAACTTTAAAAAACAGGTTCTGAGTTAATGTCGGAAACGCAACCACAAAGTCGATATTCAGCTGAAAATTGAATGATGTTTGTTAACAAATGGTAAACACCACAGCGTACACTATTGAGTTATGGATGCACGCGGGAGGTTGCTAAGCACGAAAGAAGCGTAAGAGTCGCTCGAGGCGATAGCCGAGAGCGACTCTAGCTTCTTGAGTGCTTAGCAAACCTCCCAAGTGCATCCATAACTCAATAGTGTACGCTGTGGTGTTTACCATTTGTTTTATAACATAACATTGATACATTGTAGCTAAAGAGTTCTCTTTTAATTAACAAATCTTACGCGACCAGAAAAAACAAGCGCGCGCGGAAAAATAGTCTTTGCATTTGCTCACGTCAGCAGCGTACACCCATGGGCAAATGGGGGACGCTAAATTGACCAATCAGAGCGCGCGCTTTACTTTGGTTATGTTATAATTTTCTTTGCTCTGTGTCAAAGTAATCTGGTCGTTGATTTGCTTGCCCGGATAGGTGTCAAGATGGACTAGAGGCTACCATAATCAGAGGAGCATGAATGCGAGAGAAGTTTAAAAAATTTGCCTAAGGCAACAGTGTAAAATCACTCACTTCGATCTCCGAGTATCACTGTTTAGAATTTAACTACAGACTGTATGGGTTTGACCTATAAGAAAACAATTCATTTCTCAGAAAAGTGTATCAAATTGTTATTCTGGGAAAATGTATGGCAAACCTCGAAGAAACTCGTCGAACTTCACCCTTGCGCTCTCAGTGATGCATTCTCTCATTTGAAACATCCCGAGCTTCCTCTTTCCGCCGGTAGACCAGTCACTTCACTAATCAGCTCCGCAGATAAAACAAGTGATGTTGGAAATTGTCAATGATAATGATTGTTGCTGCTTTTTTTAGCTCCATTCTGCATCAAATATGCCATTTAATGACACCAGTGCTGGTCTTCAGTGGTACATTGTAAGTAATAATTATTAAACAACCTTACTATCACCTTAAATCAATTTTATTTCCTGAAGCTACCAATTTCTGGCCCCGCTTATTTGGTGAAACAGAATTGATTTTTGATTTGGCGAGAAGCCGTTTATATCCTTAAAATGGATTAAAAAAGATTCATCTGTAATCCATCTTTCGATTGAACTGTAAACTCAGTTTTGGGTGAATATCTTGCATTCTTAACTTTTCTGCAAACACAACTGTGGAGTTGCGAAAACAGGCACACAACTTCCTTTTTTTTTCTGAACCTTTAAAGAACACAGACTACGAAAGTAACTACAATGTAAGAGATGTTTGGAAGATGAACTATACCGGCGCCGGAGTTGAGGTTACTGTGGTTGACGATGGCTTAGACCCAACACATTTTGAACTGAGTAGAAACTATGTAAGTCCCTTATTGCTAATCTTACAGGGTTTAACTGAAAACTGAGATCAAATCGTTGCTTCATTTTGTATCAGTAGGATTCTTAGGCGAGAGGCCAAGTCTTCTTGTTTATGTGATCCCATTTACACGTCCAGTTTGCTTTGATTTTCTGTGGTGCGTTTTGTTTTACTTTGTCGCCCGTTCTTTTTATTTTCTAAAATTCATTATTTTAGGTAACTGAAGAGGCCTGTTGAACTTTCTTTTCTTCTATATGTTTTTTTCTTTACATTTTTATCATTAGCACACAAATGCTAGTTATGACGTTATTGATGACGGAGGGTACCCTTTACCAAACATCGAAGAGATCGTGTCTACATGATCGGGTAAGTGGATAAATCTTGTTAAGCTTTTATCTTTTTATCAAGCCACAAGGCTTTAATCAAATAAATTCAAATTGGCTACACTTTTTCTAGATGCAAGTGATTCTCTTGGTATGGTTTCTCCGATGAGTCACTATCTTTAGTTTCTAACAACAACAAATCCAACTTTAATCCAACCATTTAAAATGCAAATATTAAAAAAAAAATTGCACACGTTTTGCGGCGTAACCAGTCTTAGTTATTGTCGTAATATGAGATACAAACTACCTTCTGTGTGTACTTGTTAAAAAATGACAGGCTGCTCGATTATTCAGCTAACAGACGCAGTCCACTGATCTCTGGTGTAGATTTATTGAAGAGTGTATCATATCAGCAAGTTAGTTCTGTGTATTTTTCTTGGGTTTATTATGCTAAAATACTTTACATATTGTTTGCCCTTTGTTTACTCGAATTTAGACATGGCTCTAAGTGTGCAGGCGTTATTGCGGCTGAAGGACATAACGGATTTTGCGGAGTTGGCCTGGCTTACAATGCTCGTCTAGGAGGCAAGAAAACTCTTCTGTGTTTGTAGGAAAAGTGTGATTTCTAGTGACTAATTACATAAGCGATACTCTGTGCTTTCTTTTCATTACCTAAGCCTCCATAGTAATAATACTAATAATAATAATAAAAATAACAATAATAATTTTATTATTTCTATAGCGCAAAATCCGTTATATATATGATCTAATGCGCTTTACAAGTTAAGAAGGAAAAGAAACTTTGAAAATGTTATTTAAAATCAATGATATCATCATTACATTTGATATAGTACTTAATATAACACTTTATATAGTAGATAAAATAGACAAATGTGGCTAACTAACAATGTAATATAGTAGAAAATCGTCGGATAGATAAAAACTGTAAAATATCTAAAAATATGCTTCTCTAAAAAGATGTGTCTTTAATTGTATCTTGAATAAAGTAATACTGCCAATATTCCCAAGACTGGGTGGCAACGCATTCCAAAGACTGGAGCAGCAACCGCAAAGGCTCTGTCTCCAGTCGTCTTGGCTGATTTGATTTTAGACCTTGCAAGAATGTGGTTACGAACAGACCCTAGGTTATAGCTAGAGTAATATGGTTATAGCTGTAGTTATAGCTTTAAAGGTAAATAGCATAGGATAATTCCTGATTATGAGACTGATTAAAAATTGGTATATTCAAAAAATCGAATTCCCGATTTGACAGACTAAATGAAAACTTTCTCGAAATGAAGAGCCAACAAAAAAGCCCGCAAACCTAGAATTGTTATCATTGCTATTATTTTAACTTATACCATTATCATCTTTAGTATCATTATTTACAAAGTAAACACGAGTGAATGGTTCACAGCTCGAACAAACAACAACAACAACAACAACTTTATTTATACTTGTGCAATTTTATTTAGTAAGCGTTTCCCTTTCCCTTTAATTTGCCGTTAAAATGGCTTACTGATTCAAACTTTGTAAACCTCGGGGTTTACAAACTTTTCGAGTGTTCTCTCCAAAGTGGTTTATCAGCCGGTAAACCGATAGAAAGTACGGTTTATCGCTTTTATGACATAAGTATGAGTAAGCTTGTCAGAGAATGATACATTTAATCTCATTTTGAGATAAAGTCGCCGATTCTCATAAAAATCGTCAAAAGGTGCGATAAACCAATCAAAGCGCCGGAAACTGAATGAAGTGTCAGCCAGAATTTATCTCCGAATGAAAGTAACAGCGCGGAGGAACTGAGCAGAAAATGTAAAGAAAACAAAGGAGAGAAAGCATTATACAAGATAATGGCACAAACTATGAAGTGCTACTGAAAAATACCTCAATTTAGACGGAGAAAACGCGATATTTGCGGCCAGCGTGGTCTACAACTGCGGTTACGATCTAATAATCTATACTCTGTGAAAATACGAAGAGTCTCCCAGCTCAAGAAAAATCTGTGGACCAACATACTCGACCGTTTGCGAGCGATTTAGTTGAGCAAACTTCTGCAGAATGCATATCGAACTACGCAGTTGCGAATCTTCACAAGTTTGTTCCCAAGACAAAAGAGTTGTAACATCTAGTCGAAGCAGATTTTAAGAGTTTGTATGGGAAAATGGAGTCAGAATGATGAGTTTACTCTTATACCTTGGGAATAGGTAGCCCTGAATTTGAGTATTACTTTTTCGTAGCGATGGACGCTTTAACTGATGTAGGCTGCATTTCCAACTACGTAACGAAAGAATATCCCATTCTTAGACAGTTATTTAAAAAAAAGCAATATTTTCCCATACATTTTCTTTGCTCCGACGAAGGGCTAACGCTCGAAACGTCAGCTTTTGTAATCGTTACGGTGGCCAATTTACCATTTCAACTTTGTTGATATATCCAAATTAAATTATTTCGTTACCCCCACCGACGCAGCCCCAAACAGTTTCTTTAGAAACTATCAGCCTTTATTCATTTTCTAATACTGTTTCGGCGCCTTCTTGTTTGTAACACAAGAACCGCCTCCGCCATATTGTTCCAAATTTCTGGCAATGCACCGCCCAGCTATTTTGCTTACCCGCGGCACACTATTTTCTTTCAACCAATGTTTTTCTTTGTTGCCTCAGCTTGAATTTAAGCTTTCATGGAGTTCTCGTTAAAATTTACAGAGAGAGCTTTTAAAGGGAACCTCCACTATTTTTACAAATATTGGCTAAAATCTTTCAAATGTACTTATAAGAGGATTTGAAATAATAGGCCCAATGGCCCGTTTAAAATCTCCGCGGCCGCCATCTTGAAGGGCGCGCAATGCATTACGGGATGATTACGGTTTGTGGTTGCTTCGCTTTGCTTGGTTACCCACTTTGTGTTTTGAGTGCACAAAAAGAAATAGGGAAAGAAATGTCGCAGATACTCCCTTATCAGCTGGAACCAGAGAACTCATCGACCTACGAAAAAAGCGAAAGTGAAGAAGAAGAGGACGATTCTGTTGTTTCAAATGCAGATACGAGTGATCGCCACTTGGACACGTCTTGATGCCTTTGCGAACGGTGTGCTATTATTCGTGTGCAGCCACGTGACAGAAATCCGTGACTTAATGATCGGTCGCTATGTTGGATGACAAGCTAAACAAAGAACATGGCGTCTGTGGCTTTGAACATGAGTTATCTCGAAACTTTAGAGGCACCAGCAAAGGCAAGATACCAAGAAAAAAGTAAAAATATGTGACTTTGATCCTTATTTGTTGAAGCCAGCCGATTATAAAGAAGATTTGGCGTGTTTACTCGCATTTGAATACCTAGATATAGTAAACTATTTGGTACTTCAGAATTCGTGGTATTCAAAAGAACAAATGAAAGCACACAAGAGCTTGGAAGCTTACAATTTTTTTTTATATCTGGCTGGGTTGAACAATTACTAACTAAAGAAATCAAAGATAACAGAATACTCGTCCATGCACGAGTCAATCATTCACAAAGAGCGGGAGAAACTGCTCTTAAACCTTGGTTTGCAAGCGAAAAGAATGGCGACGTTCTTCTCGCGCATTGCGATTGTAAGGCAGGACTTTGTGAAGTATGCTCGCATGTTGGCGCTCTTAACTTCTTTATGCTTGTGAAGCTGGCCACAGAATATCGGCGTCTAAGACATGTACCGAAGAGATAAGCAAGTGGCTAACGGCCTATGTAAAGAAGGTCCCATATCTACCTGCTTGTGAGATCGATTTCACAACAGCGAAGAAGAGACACAGCGTCTTTGTGGGGAAACAAACACAAAATATATAAAAAAGAGGAGAGCATTAGATCGTCGTTCTGTGAGTGAGAGAGAGCGCTTTTATGCAGCAATATGCTGCAACAGGAACCAAGTCTTCTGTGCTCTCACTTGTTCCTCCTCACAACAAAGCCTTTGTACCCAAGGTCCAGGAAAACATGCCCAGGACACTCACCAGTCTTTATGATCAAGAATGCTTCAACATGAATTTTGTGGAACTTTTGAATGCTTGTGAAAACATTGAAGTATCCATAGAGGAGAAAGAATGCAAAGCTGTTGAGAGGGCAACTAGACAGCAAGCACAGTCTAAACACTGGATGTCATATAGAGCTGGACGTATAACAGCTTCCAAGCTTAAAGCAGCTTGTCATACTGACCCCGCCAAACCTTCAAAAGGGCTCATAAAAGCCATTTGCTATCCCGAAGCTCATAAATTTACTACATCAGCAACCAGACTTGTGTAGATTCCAGTTTCTATGACTACTCTGATTACTTTTACCAGCAATAGTATTCTATTTCTTTCCATTATTCTTTCTTTCATGTGTACCGTACTAACTTTCCTAGCTATATTGTATTCATCACTGCTATATGTACGTAAAATTTTTCAATATCTTTTAGAGGTGGAGATGTTCACATGAAAAGATTGCTAGGGTAGTTTACGAGAGACGTATGTCTGGATTTCATCTTTATCTTGTTGTTTCAGACAGTGGGCTGAATATCAATCCAGAATGGCCATATCTAGGTGCATCACCTAATGGGTTTGTTCATTGTGACTGCAGTATACTACCAAGTACAAGCTCAAATATTCATAGCAGATGTGGAATATTGTGACTTTGTTGTTTGGACTGACAAAGAAGTCACTATTGAGAGAATCTATCCTGATGTTGTTTTCTGGAAGCAGACAGTCACCAAGGCTTCAACATTCTTTTCTGTGAGAGTGTTACCAGAGCTTGTGGGGAAGTGGTTTACACGACCTGCGTTTATTCAATCAAACGTGGAAGACGATAAGTCAGAGGGGGAAAGTGGGCCCTGGGGTTATTGCCAAGAGGAAATCGAAGATAGCACCATAATTGGGTGTGACAATGGTCAATGCAAGATTGGTTGGTTCTACATGGAATGTTTGCGTATCGAGAAAGCTCCATCTGGACAATGGTTTTGCCCTTCATGTCGTGTAAGTCGGTGACTAATGTAACACTAATGTGTACCCATATATGTACGTCAATGACATCTTTTATTCATATTTCTGTTACTCAATTTTTACAAAATATACTCAATAAACCACAATATTAGAATTTTAACTGTAACAAATAATTATTCTCCTATTCTAAATACAGCTTTTTGCAACAGTTATGGCCACCAACATATGTAAATATATCATTATGTAGAGCAACTGAAATTTTAAGTGTTTTAGTTGCTACTTTTCAATGGAAAATGATATAGTAATGATCCAAATACGCAGATTTACAACAAATTTTGATCTATTTGTACCCGTATTTTCCTAGATAAAGATTAAAATAGTCAGAAACTACCTATGATGCACATGATACAATGATATATGTTACAGGCCAAAATTTTTGCAAATAGCTGTATAAGAAATATTCCTCTGGAGAAAGTGTAATTAAATAAATAACATTCTGTCTTGGTTGCATAAATAATGTTTGTTCTTCGAATTTTAATCAAATGGAACTATAGAAGGACATAAATTACATAATGCACAACAAACTTTGGCCACCTTATCTGTGGGTGCAGACGAATCACTAGCTCTGGCAGTTATTGTGTCCACAGCTAAGATACTTTGCAAAATCATATTCTTACGCCTAACTAACCCAATGACCCTCTCTACATGTATTCGGACGTTTGAAATTTTCCGAGTTTACTCCGCATCCAGTGCTGGCAACCGAGCATTTCCGCGAGTAAATGCTGGAATACTTAAGCTTGCACCATATAGACCAACACTGTCTGATATGTCAAATCCCCGATCTGCTAAAACAATGTCCCCAGGCGTAACCACCTTAAAAGGGTTTGCATTTTCACCGGAAGTAAGCCTGTTTTTCAGCCCAAGCGAATTTTCGTTTCCTCGATTGTTCAGAATACGCTAAATGCACGTCATATAACATTTTAAGTTCGTTTTTTCGATAGTATTCTAACGTATTAATAACTGAAAGTGATTAGCGTTTTGCACTTCTCTTCCCGCCCTCTTAGAACTCCCACTTCCCGCCCTTTCCTCTCCCGCCTCCCGCTCCCCTGCCCTCTTATTTGCCCAAATGTGCACCGTTTAGTTTTATATAAAACGAGAACCTGATTCAAATGTTAAGCGAAAGAGGTTCTTCTACAGAAGGGGTCTAATTGGCAAACTTTAGCCTAACAGGTTCTAAAACCTAGGTTCTTAGTTGAGGGCTTTTAATGTGAACCTATTCAAGTGTCAGTCTGCAACAATTACAAGCGTCTTATCAAATGTTCTTTTCAGCACCGTAAAATCAGTGGCAAATTTAACATGAAAGGTCTATTTGAAACTTCAGAATCTTCTTTTCCCTACCTTTCAAATTTTTTAACATTTTATTTTCTGTGCTTCTTGGTTTAACTAGCACCGCATTGCAAACTAAACTAGTTTTAAAGCGGATTCTGCTCAGCAGTATCTTGCAAAAGACGCTGAAAACATCCATTCGGGTGAGTATCACCATACCATCTCCTCAACATAAATTCATGAAGGTATTCTATCAGAAAGTTAGGGTTTCTATTAACCTTCATTTTTTTTTTAACTTTTCTTTTGCTGTCGACCATTTGCTTTCCGCATGTTACTCTGTACCCTAGTGACCGGATCGACGAAATGCAGGGAGTAATTGACTGTTCTGTGATTCAAACCCAGTTGTCTCTGTATCTGGCGATTTGCTGCCCACTGGTCAGCATGCAGAGTTGAACCAGGTTGTACTTGGCATTGTATAATGCCCAAAAGAGTGGCCACATTATGTCGCCTTACAAGCTGTAGGTATGGGCGGGCTGGCACGTACACTGTGTATCAAACAAGCCAGGTATTCATTTCTCTCTTCTAGGGCGGCGTCCTCTATGAAACTGCGAAAGAAGTACAGTCCCATATGATGGACAAGATTTTTGGTAATGCACCACTTGACGATACCAGACAAGTGAATAGTGCTTTTTTGAGAGAGCTATCAAATAATAGTGAACCGTTCTCTATTTCCGAAAAAAAAAAAAAACACATGCAGTGTTACCCCTAACAGTCAATAACCGTAGAATTTACTGGTTAATGGGCCACCTACCTGCCTGCCGGCTCCTTTTGTAAGACAATTTATTTTGGTCCTTAAAAACAAATTAGTCATTATAATCATCGATACATAACTGTTCTGTTGTAGTTAACTGACGTGAAAATGATCTGGTTGCTATAATTAAGTGAAATGATAATACTACTACAGTAAACAAGAACTTCTGAACAGAGTCGGACTTTTTGTTATTGGGAATGAAAATTCGGCAGAGTTCCTCACCTTTGCAACGTGATTTTCTTGGTTTGGGATTTGAAAGTTAGGAGAAATGTTTAAAGTTGATTAGTACTTTTAATCTTAACTTATTGTCTTCTCTTGATTTAGCTGGGGTAAATATGTCGATCGGACTATCGCTTTTACTAATGGTAATGAGCCACGTTTTTACTCCTTTATTTATTTTTGGTACCAAACTTTAGAAACAGTTTGGGATATATTGATGTGCGTTCAACCTATAAAATGAGCATTGTACAGTGCCAGTATTGGCTACTTACCAAATTACTCAAACTTTGACTTGTGGTTAAATTTTGACTTATCAATTTGAACGATGACCCCTGGTCCACTAAGTCTTGGTGTCTTGGTGTCTTGGGTGTAAGATTAGAGCCTGCCAGGCCACCTCTCTACAATTTGGAGCCATTTTGATGAGACCTTTGCACGACGCAATTCTCTCGAAAAACATGGCTCTCAAGGAATCTCTTTGAGCCCATGTCATGAAAGCGCTAAAGAATTTATTTAGGGATATGTAAATAACTATTTTATTCTCTTAGGATCAATGTAGTGCGTCATATTTGTATCTGTCACATAACTTGTATTCTTCACTTGTGTAACCTGTTGTGTAATTAACCTTTATTGTATATATGAAATAGTTTTCTTCATTCTTTTCTGGCAACTTGCGTCCACAAGTATTTAAGGATTCGGGTGGTTACGGGGTGGTGAGTGGTTTTCTTTTTTTGAAAGAGAAGGTCACCGGCGGCGAAGGTTGGAAAAGTTACAGAGATTCGTTCGGATCGGGGCACGTTTCAATCACTGAGAGTCATTCATAAAACAATTCGTCCTTTCACACGACAAAGAATTCATTTTCCGGGGGCTTACGTGTGCCGAGAAGCTGGCCGAAAAAAAAAAAAGCACGCAGAAGAAGGAAAAGGAGAAGGTGATCTTCTGTCGAAGGGAAAGCCAGTGAAAACAAGAGGAGTGAAGGAAAAATCTGGGCGAGGACCGAGTTACGTTAAGTTGGAAACTACTGCGTTTAGCTGCGTTAAACGAGAAGTTGAGTTTGGTTTGTTAAACGCGAGTCTGGGTTGTTAAACGCGAAGATTGGTTTGTGAATCGTGAGTTTGGTTTATGTGTCGTTTGTTGGTGGAATGGTGGAACGTGATTGTTAAGAACAGGTCAAGCACAGGACGCGAGGGTGAACGGAACTGAACTAAAAAACCAACCTACCTTTTTTTTATCTTAATAGTAATTACCCTTGTAAATATTTTCAGTGTACTGGAGTTTAAATTATCATATTTCTGTAAATTAACTAGGATAAATAATTGTGGTCATTGTGTCGTCGTTATTGTTGGTTCCTTTATTGTTTTAATTAGGACGTTCAGTTGTGTTGTGGCGCGTCTTCTCGGGTTCGTTTGTGCTTGGTGTTTTGTCTGTGTTAGAGTGCGCCCACCTTTGTGGCGCGGAATTGTCACAGCCCATTTCTAGAGAAACTGAACATGCTGCTGTAGTGAGAGCCTGCTACCTTTAAAAAAAAACGATCCGCTCCGGATCGATTTCATTAGTCCACATCGGTTGCATTTCTTGTCAATCCAATCATACTTGTGTCACAAAATAAATCTTTCCATCTTTTTTTATGGCTAGAAATAAATACCTTTGGAATTATCTGCTATTTACTGCCTATTTACCTACCACTGATATGGGTTTCCTCCGGAAAATAATAATTTCCATCCGGTGTGAACATCCAGAGCAATTAATATTTCTTTTCAGGAGCCTTTTTCTCTGTAACCAATGTATGAGAACCCATTTCTGCCTTTAATCATTTGAGTAAATAAGATGAGCAAGTGTTTCGCGGAAAAAGTTTGGCATGTCCAAGTGAGTGACGCGTGAACTGCGCAGAACAGCCAGAACACTGCGTTTCGTACTGGGGAAATACCTTAAATATTGGGCGTTTTTGACAGGCTTGTTTCCGGATGAAACTTAATCGAAGGGGGGAAAAGAGGCTATTATCTATAACTGGCCGCTCCTGGATCTTCCCGTGTTCATGGTTTTTTAGTAAGTGCAGGATAATATCTTTCATTAATAGGCACAATTTAATTACCACACGATAACTGAAACGTGGAAAATCGGCTTACCACATAAGAAACTCGGACGAGGGGCTCTTGGTTAGGAAGACGGATTATCAGCATCACAGCCACCAGCAAAGAAAGGGATAAAAAAGGATAGGTAAGGTTTTTCCATTAATTTGTCATCTACTGTACTCACTTCAGTCACGAAGAATTTATTTTGCTGACAATTTTTTCGTGGCTACATTTTTACAGCGGTAAAAAGACCATGTGACAAGAAATACGAAGAGGTCTAGGAGGAACTAGCCGCGTCTATGGAACTACTTGAGGAAAAAAGTACGAGGCTCTATTCCAGAAAAGGGAAGATGAACCTCTGGAGGTGATAAAAATATGAGGCACCGCATCAACGCTTTGGATGGTAAGCATTAAGTGTCTGCGTACGTATATATTTAGTACAGATCGTTCCTTTCTAGCCGTCTGGTCTAGTCAAGTCCTGAGAAGACTTATAGACTGTCTAACCAGGCGGTGTACGCGCTATTTTCTTTGTTGTAAAGTATATTTCTCTCCTTCAGAAATAACTTCAGAGATACGTTTCTCTAAACCCTCATCTAGGCTTCCTCGACTCTCGAAGGGTATTTTGAAACTCTGTACGCTTTTACAAAATGTGGAGTGAGACAAATTCGTTCTTGGGAAGCGTGGGCCTCTTCTAGTACAAATCCCGTATTTACGCTTTGTGAAGAAGGTTCATGTATTAAAAGGTTTCCATCTCTTTAATATGTGTTTGCATGTCAAGGATCAATTCCCCATTAAAAAATTCGCGTCTAGGAATATGATTTCTGACTTTGAAACTATTCATCCCGCCATGGATTGTGAGTGTAACTGTTACCATTTGTATCGAGCTTCTTAGGCTGATTGCAGTTTCGAATCTTTCTTAATAACGTCAGTTACCTACCGAATTAGTAACGGACGAATGACGGGTGTCGTGCAGGCCCGTCAAACTTTTTAACTTTCGAAGGAACGGCAACAGAGAGGGTCCCCAATAGGGTCCTTCAATCCCGCCATCCCAGGCACGACCGGAATTTTCCCTCAATCGCGAGGTCCCGACGGTTTCTACCGGCTAATGCCGATCCCGGTCATATTTTCTTAATTCCTTACCTCAGCAAAAATGATCCTTGAAGTTCCGTTTCAGATTCCCTCACAGCAGACCCAAGCACTGACCATTACATTGAATTGGCAGTATCTCTCTGCACTAAAACGATGATCTAGTTCATTTGTTTTTCATGACTGGTTTTAATCGAGTTTCGTCAGTCAATGAGTCATTTTTATGGTTTTTATTGCTCCTTTTTTTTTTTTTTTTCGTTTTTTTCTGTTTTGCCTCTTTTTTTCGATGACGCCTACCTTCCGGCTTACTTCGATCTCTGAAAAAAGTGTTTCTCGGAGATGATAGCGATCAATGAAGAGCATTAGGGGTACATATCACGACGTACCACAGCAAATTCACTGTTCACTACACATATGGCAAGTCACCGTCAATCGTAACTCAGAAGACAGTTTGTTCATTCACAATTTTCAGCCATGGAAACGATCATCTGGAAATTCCATAAAATGGAGTATAATTGTGCCCAATAGATACTGAAACATATATTTTTTTCGACCCCAGTTTAACCAGTGCTACATGTTCCGGCTCAAAATTAAATACCGTAATCACCGGTAACCAAAGCGTACTATAAGAGGTTTAAATAAGAGCCTTTATGGATTTCAATTTCGAACGAAAAGGATATCTGTTTTCCTTTGAAAAGCTACGATAAAGCTCGAACCTCTCTAAGTGGTGTCCTTTTTATGTCGCCGAAACGCCTCTGTAAGCCATTTGAGCGATTTTGACGCGTGTAAAGACTTCGCGTCACTGCACTGTAACTTTCAAAGGAAAAACAGAAATAGTTTGAATTTTAAATCCATACAAACTCTTATAGTACGCTTTGGTCACCTACGGCTAAATTAAAGCGAAATGTTTATTTGATGATGGCTATCATCTAGGAGCTTCTTTAGCAATTCGCTGCAATTAAACTATAATTCTTCTTTAGAAGCGAACAGTTCTTCTAAAATGTGAAACCGTTCCAAGCAAAAAAGTTGCTTCGCGATCCAACGACGGAATTCCACCAACATCTTCGTCGGCCTCGTCGTTTATTAGTAGACTTGTCATCCAAATCTTCGCTACTGCTTGAATCGTACTCCAGTATTCCGTCTTCCTCGTCTGCTTCTTCGGCTTCGTTTCTCCGTTGTTCCCCGAAGCGTTCAAGGGAGACTGACTCACCCAGTCGCACCTCTCTGGTAGAGGTAGGAAGGCAGGGTTCCGGCTCTTGCCATTGTTGTCCTTTCTCTGACAGAGCCCTGACGCACTGCAGCACCAAACGTTTGTGCCCAGTCCCTCATAACTTGTACACACTGTGGTGTCATTGGTACAGCTGGCAAGGGTTGTATAACAGGCATGGCCGACAGAAACATGGCACGTTCGGGCACAGGATACCAAGACTTTGGATTTGTAAAGTAGATCGCCGCCCAATGGGTCGTTCTCTTAATACCTTCTTTGGCTGCATTTCCAAAGTTTCTTGCATAATCCAACACTGTGCAAAGTGGATCTTTATGATGCACAACAGAGTGAATATTCTTCACATCCAGTGTCATGCAACTTATTAAATTAAGGGCATCGTATTCGTGTAATTTTAAGACTTGCTGATGCTTTTCAAGGCCACATTTTAACATTTGAACGGACTCAACAGTCTTTTACGCCACATTACCCTGAGGACCGTTGAGGCTTCTCGGTAAATTGGCCACCTCATCTCTGATTGAGTTCTCGTTGCTACGCAAGACCCGAAGAGTACCACTAACGAGGTCACTGCCATACTGGTGCTTTTCATGGACTAAGAAGGCTTCATAGATCTTTCCCAAAGCATTAAAAAGTGTTGCCGTTTGTTTAAGTGAGGTTAGGATATTGATGCAGTTTGGCTGTGCGTCACAAACGTAGGCAACGTGATCGAACTCCACGCAAAGACCGGTGGGTTGGTAGAACTCGGTCCTGCTGGCTATTCCATCCTTGTTCCCCTGAATTCCACTCTCAGCAAAGACTTCGACCTCCGCGGAGTTTTTCCGCCAAAGCAGAATTCGGTGGCTCTCGCGATCTGCATACAAGATGCCAGCTTTATACGATGTAATGCTTGGGCTCATTGAACCGTACGAGGTACCACTATGATTCACACGCACCTTATTCTAAGCTGACAGAGATATCTCGTCAATACCCTGAAGATGGGAAGCATATAAGCACTTTCCGAGAATAGATATCGACCCGACATGTTGCCAATCTGCTTCGTATTTAGTCAACACTAACGCCTCAACGCGAAACCCATATCCGTCTCTCTTCAAAATAATGGCAAGAATGGAGCTCCGTTTCCCACAGGCACCATATACGAGACAGGTATCAACTACATGAATGGCCTCAAATTAACAATTTTTAAATTTTTTTTTTTAAATATGCTCTAGTGAGCAGCACACAGCAACAGATCATGTCAACTTCTTTATTTTCTCCTACTGGTTTTGTCTGATAACACAAACTTCGTCAGGGAGTATGAACAAGATAGTGAAGGAACTTATTTTATACCTGATCATTGTAGTACAGATCACGTTCCAACAAGGGTGTGAACAGCGAAAAAACACCCTAAAAGCATTACGTGCAGGATATGACTAAAATCCTGCGTGACGCTAAAAAATGTGCAATATTTGATTTTAGAATGAGAATGTTTAATTTTTGGGCTCACGGATTTAACGCATGACTTTTACCTTTAAAAAATGAGTGTCGTTTAAAACGCAAGTTTGGTAAACAAGAATAGACACGCAAGATTTTTGCATATTTCACAAAAGACGGTTATTTGTCACCCAACACGTTGTCATACAGGGTCTTTAGAGCGAAGAACTTGAAAATAAGTGACATAGACCCAAAAGGAAGGCATCAGTTGATAGTACAACCGATGGAATGTATTTTTTTCTCCCACTCCTTGGTCGTAGGTTTCAATCTCCTTGATGTAGGTAGTCACTTGTCTGCGCATGACGCCGAGATCATGTGTAGCGGTTTTTTTCTTTGACTATGGCTAATAATTCATCTAATATGGCTCCTGCCCATTAAGGGTTTTCTTTCATGTCTTTACCCAAGTGTGTTAAAAAAGAGTTCTTTAGACGACGCCAAAAAACGGTTATCGCACCAAATTAGTGACATGAGAAAGTCAGGAGGAGGATGAATCTTACGAGCATTATAACGCACTGCTCGATCTGTAAGAGATGTACGATAGTAAGACACAGGGATTGACAAGCTGTCAAAGTGTTCGGGTAGACCTTGTCGCTATAAACTCTTGGTCAGTATTATCATGTCTGACTTTTACGATTTCTCCTGTGATTGCAGTCAATGCGAATGGTGTGTACTAAAAGAAGAAGAAGAAATAGAGAGAGAAGCGTTTTGGCAGGACAATTTCAAAAGAATAAGAGCATTCTAGAAACCAAAGTGGATAGACGAAATATGAGTGTTTCTTATGGATGATACACAGTGTCACGCAACTCCCCATTCCGGTTCTAGGGCAATATATAGAGTATCCACACTTGTAAATTAGAAGGAAATGGATGAGAGATGTAGGAAGGAAACACAAATTAAAAGCGTTGAATAAATCCTGGTATAGGGTTAAATTGCGTAGGTTATAGGAGCGTGTTTTTTTTCATCATTTGAAAAAATAAAGGTCATCTAAGATGGTGTAAAACAATAAAAATAATGAAACCTAAGATGGTGTTTAATCCTCCCTTAGGGAAAATGATTTCAAGATAAAATGAATATTCAAGAAACGTTCATTTTAGAATAAAAAGAAGAAATTGTCGTGACCAGTATACGAACCTGGGTTAATGCGGTCACTCACACGATTACACCCTTAACTCTCACCCTAAGCCCAATTCCCTAACCCACTTATTGCCATATCAAAATGAAAATAAATACCCTAACAGTCAAACATCAGAGTGAGACAAACAATGGAAACACTAAAACGCAAGGTGGCGACTCACACTTCCAATTGTAAAAGTGATTTCAAGATGTCATTAGCATTCGTATCGTATAAAAAAAAAAAAAAAAAAATCGCGAATAAAAGAGGTTTATTTCCGCCTAAACCCTATGATGGGATGTGAATAATTCATCCTACTCCGATAAAATGAAAATAGTTAGGACGGTGATCAGTCAGTTCATGAGTATTTAAAATTCTCTGAAAATGAACAATAGTCCGTTCGAGGTAAAAACATGCGACAGGTTTTTTTCTCAATAAAAATGTTTACTTTGGTTCAAATCTTAATTAAAAATAAACTGTAACGCGTGTGATCACTAGCAGTGACGAAAGTGTTTGACTTTGAATTCTATACAAAATTCCGCAAGTGAGGAAAAAAAAATAACAACGATACATCGACGTAATTCAATGACAATGATTCGAAGAGAAATAATTAAATCTCCCGTTGAAAAAAATTATCAGAAAAAAATCGAACGAAAAGGATACTCAAAAACGCAGCACTATGCTCATGAACATTCCCATTTCTCGGGAAAAATGAACCATAGAGCAGACAAACCGGGAAAAATACGAAATGCCAGCAGGTGTTGTAACCTAGGTAGTCTCATTATTATCTGTCCATCAAATTTTAATCAAGTGATAGCATCCTTACATGTTTTTCGGATCAAAGTCAATGACCGGTCTGTCCAAATTGTTTCCGTGTTATGACGTGTGTCAATCAATGATAGACCAATGGAAATCTAGCAATGGGTGTATAAGAGTGGCTATGAGTCCGAATGGTATGATCATACATGGGACCAAAGTGATGATGAAGAAAGTTCGATTTCATCCAATCAGATAAGTGGTGTATCTCACTGAATTCATCTCTACATAGAAGTCGAAGTGAAGATAAATACAATCAAACCGTTCCTGGATACTCCGTTTAAACACAAAATAAAAGCGGTAAAAGAGAGGCAACATAGCAAGTACCTATATACAAGCACGTTTTACACAAAACCTCGACATCTATATGTGATAAATCGATTGGAAGAATTACAAGGAGTATAATCCAAAGACTTATTTAGCTCATATGATATGGACTTGCTTTACATGTGACGAAACATGACTAAAACGTGGAAAAAGGCTGATAGATTCGAAAGAAACTGTTTGGGGCTGCGTCGGTGGGAATAACGAAATAATTTGAATATATCAACAAAGTTGAAGTGGTAAATTGGCCACCTTAACGATTGAAAAAGCTGACGTTTCGAGCGTTAGCCCTTCGTCGGAGCGAATAGAGGAATTGTGGGTTGTGTGTGCTTTTAAAGGCAGAGAATGGAGCTACGTTATTGCTGGGAACGTGGCAACGAGAAAAACAAGAATAAATTAGTGCAATGAAAAGCGTTCGTTGATCCCTGTGGGATTTAGACTGCCGGTTTGAAAGATAAGCTTTTGTTCAAGATTTTTACACTTAGGTAGCACGGTGCTGACAAGGAGAATTTGGTTAACACATTAAAGAGCTTCTTCTCAGTTGGCAATGATATTTCCTTTATTCTTGTGACTTAAATGTGTGATTCTGTGGTGATATTGTAAGGAGAAATTAGATCAGGCTAGTCAAACAGTTAACAAGAACTGGCTTCTCTAATTTTTAAAAACTGCACTTATGATTTTTTTCTTTACCATTTTTTCTCTTCTTACATGATGCATAGATGCATTAATTTTTATTTGAGATTGACTATTTATTTTTCCAATCTACTTCCTTGTTTTTTGTGATTCTGTTTACTTTTAGTGGAGCCAACTGCACACTCGTAAAGAAAACCTTTATCATCTGTTTGAAGAAGTGCAGAATTACCAATTCTATAAGATTCAGGAGGGCGGTAATGAGCCACTTGATGATGATACAAGAATCTTACAGGCTGAGGATATTAACAGGTACATGTGATTGCTTCAGTTTTTACCCTTTAACTTCCATTATCTAATTGTTAATTGTCCCCTCTAGCTGAACCGTATTTCCTCATAAATTAGCTACAAGAAGTTAGTGTTAGATCAAGACAAAGTCTACCTGATCAGCTGGATGATGACTGGATATTGTAGGGAGAAGATACCTGTAAATCAATTCTGGAAATTAATCACTTCTTTTAATAATAATAATAATGAAGAAAACAGTAGTTATAGCAAAATTAATGATAATAATAATAATATTAATAATAATAATAATAATAATAATAATAATAATAATAGTGACATTAAGTGGTTAATAGTGAGGAAAATGATGATAATAGTTAAACAGGGTTGACACCTGGTAAGTTGGGCCTCACACCAACTTGAAACAAAATCAGGTTCTTCTGAATTATTTTTCATACATGTACTTAAATGTTTTGTACCCTCAACAGGGTTACAAGCCCTACTTTTTTCAAAGTCTTTAAATTTAGAGACATAACATGATATAAGGGTTACCTGCAGAGTTAAAACTTAGCTACCCCGCTAGTCCCACACCCAAAATTAACAATGGTAAACATCACAGTGTTTAGCAAACCTCCTAAGTGCATCCATAACTTAGTAGTGTGTGCTGTGGTGTTTACCATTTGTTTTATAACATAACATTGATACATTGCCGCAAAAGAGTTCCCTTTTATTTAAAAGATCATACATCACCAGGAAAAACAAGCGTGCGAAAACTAGTCTTTACATTATCTCATGTCAGCTGCAGAAACTCATGGGTAAGTGGTGGGTACTGAATTCACCAATCAAAGCGTGGGCTTTACTTTGGTTATGATATAAAAAAATTGAAAAGGAAAGTCACAATTTGCTGTGTAACCTTTGAACACAGGTTGCCAAATTGGCAGCGTTTGCTTCGAACTAATTATAAGTTACCAATTGAAATTTTTCCAATGGATTTACTGACCTTGCCTTTCTGTGAAATTCCTATGTCATCTAGTAATTTTGGGCTTAATCAAGCATGTATAAGAATTAAGACTGTCAACCCTTAGGTTTAGAATGTAATATAGCTGAGATATATACTCTCTGTCTTGTAGGCTTGATGGAGTTGAAACTATGGAGCAGCTAGCTGAAAGATGTGTACAGCCATTTTATGGCGGTCATGTTAAAACGCAGACTGCAGACTGCAGATTGCAGATTGCAGATTGCAGATTGCAGACTGCAGATTGCAGACTGCAGATTGCAGACTGCAGATTGCAGACCATGCAGACTGTGCATACCGTGCAGACCATGGAGACCGTTCAGACGGGGGAATTTTTGGTTACTTCATCCTTCGATACATTACACCTATGATTATATTATATATTTACCATTGTTACAACAGGGAAGGTTTCGTGGCCAACAGATAAGTGCCGACTGCTTCTTTTACTTTAGACTTGGCCGGTTTTTGGGTCCTCAACGAAGAGTCTGACTCGCTTACACTCTAGTCCTGATTACGTCAAACTTTATTTGCTAAATCAAGGTATTTATATACATAATTTTTGGTGGCTAGTTTTACGTAATTAGATATGAAAGGGAAGGCGTGTAGTTGCATTTCTAGTAAACACCTTAATTCGAACGTGAGCATAATGCTTTGTTCTTCCCTATTTATGTACAATTCCCGCGCAAGTTACTTGAAAGGGTTTCGGAGTTTGTTTAGCCAATCACTGTGTTCCTTCAACGCCATCCACTCCTTTAGTATACACTAATAGAAATAATAATGCAAACTCTTAACTCATACCATGCGTTAAGGTTTTTTGTTTACGTACAAATCTGGAGAAATTAGAGAACATAGTCTTAGAGGGCTGAACAATCAGGGCAGCCAGAATATAATAGTACGACTAATGATGATGATCTTATCGCCTTGTTGATGTCCATAATGAGAACATAACAAATGACTCATATACTCGGGGAAAGAAACGGAAATTTTTCAAATTTCGGCGTTAGATGATTTTTTCTTTGATGTTGTGGGCTTGGAGGCCAAACCTTTGAACAGGAGTGAGGCTTAGGGTGACCTTGTTATGATAGAGATGTGGCTGCTTTTCAAATGCAAATTACTTTGTTATCATGCTAACTAGATACAGGTCTCTATCACAACAGGGTCACCCTTAGCCTCACTCCTGTTTAAAGGCTTGGCCACCAAGCATACAACTGTAAAAGGGACTATTTCATAGTTTGTCAGCATATTTTTAGATGGGAGATTTTATTTTTCCCATTATAGTAGACTTATAGACTTTCGACGCCACGGGTGATTATTTAAAATACCACTCGACCTTAAGTAAAGTATGTTTTTGTTTTCGTAAAGATCGAGTATCTGACCGAACGAACCAATGAACTAATGTACTAAGGGTTTAATTTGTCGTCTTCAGTGAAAACACAACACAAACAAGGAAGGTATGTAAATGTTGAAGAACTCAGTTGCTACCTAACTGACACTGCTGTGGTGTACAGCAAACAGCATAACTTTCATTTAAAGGCAAAGCTCAACTGTTCAATAAGCCTCTTTTCGCCAGTAAATGGAAGCGGCTCGCGAAAATACCTGCTTGCATTAATTGTATTTGTATTCGTGACCTTGCCCAAGTTAAACAAAACTGTTTTAACTGAAAATTAACAATTGGTTCATGCTTTAGCGTGCACTATCGAGTTATGGAGCATGCGAGAAGTTTGGAGAGCACGAAAGAAGCGTAAGAGTTGTCCGAGGCGATAGCCGAGGGCAACTCTAGCTTCTTGAGTACTCTCCAAACTTCCCACGTGCTCCATAACTCGATAGTGCACGGCTGAAAACATGAACCAATTGTTTTAGAACATAGCCAGTGGAATTGTGCATCAAATCCGACGCGAAAAACGGACAATAATATCAGTTGAAGCGAATCGTGACGGCGCTAATGCCGAGTCTCCTTCTCCTTTGTTTTTCGCTTTTTCTACCTCATTTAAGAACTCTAGCCCAAGGGAAAAGGTCGAAACATTGTCTTCGTTTTCGGGCTAGTAGGCCGAGTTTCTGTTTCTATCCATTATTGTCGCGAAATATATTATTTTGCCCCGCGCTAACAATCGGCCGCTCGCGCGAAAAATAAATTTCTGGCGAAGCGATTTGCTGACGCTGTCAGCGTGCACTATCGGGATTTTGAGCACGCTTAAAAACATTGAATTTGATTGCGCGGTTCTGCTAGCTACGTTCTAATTGATTTTAGTCGTTCTGCTGATAAGGGAAGAGTTCTCATACAACTTTGAAGGCTTTGTCAATAGAGACGTTCGGTTAGGTTCAATGTTTTTAGATAACGGTTTTTAAACAAGCTAATCTGTTTGCAAGCGGTCTAAAGAGGTGTGCCTCTGTGTGTTCACGAAGCCAATATGTCCCGAGAACGTTTCGGTCACGTCCGCTTCACAAAGTACAAATTTGTGAACGAAAGGTGTCCTGATTGATGTCTATGCAAAGTGTACTAATTTCAATGAAATGCTTGTGCAAATCTTTGCTGTGTGCCTTGTCGGTGACCGAGAAGACATTGTGGCAAGTCTGCCTTAATTTGTATTCTCAGCAAATTCCAAAAGACCTCTTGTATTTTCATGAAGACATTTTTATTATTTTCAGGCTAATTTATGAGCACGAAGAAAGTGTAATTTAACGAGGGGGCACAAAAGATACGAGATACATTAACATTTTACATTTTTACATTTATATAGCGCAGACTTCTATGTGGATATATTCCGTTGCGCTTAACAGTATTGTAAGGTTGAGATCGGACGTCAGCATTTTTATCAGGCGCCTCTGGCGGCCGCTTCAGTCCATGAAGCGATCTCATCTTCCCACCCATCACACCCCTCTGAGGACATCCACTACACAGTAATCTCGTGCATGGGATATTTACGTCTCCTTCCCCTAACCCTCCAGGAGACGGGACCTACGGCTCTACGTCTTATCCGAGAAGACGAAGCTGTGTGAGTGAAGCGTCTTGCTTAAGGACATAACGTCATGCTCCTGGAAGGACTTGAACCCGGGCCAACCGACCCAGAGTCCAGCGCACTGAAATTAACTTGAGCTGGCCTTAATGTTTACGAATAAGGTTAAAAAGTCAAATGAAAGAGAAGGCGAAAAGCATAATACTTTATGCTTAAAATGCTCTGAAATAATACGACAGTCGAAGTAGCTAAGGTCACAACAACTACAACTACAACCCTGAGACTAACTCTTTCCCAATCGACTTTTACCTAACATACGCGGTCGCGTTCGACCGGATGGCTGGGAACGAGTTATGTTTAAATATCAAAATTGGTTGAAACCACAGGGACACTCCCTCCTTCCCCTCTCCACAGGTGCACTTGAACCTTCTCTTCGTATCATTCTTGTTATTTTCCCCATCGGAAGAATTAAAAAAAAAAGGGACAAGCTAGGTCTCGAGCGCGAAGTCAGGTATTTCGAACACGTGTGTCTAAAGTCCTCATTCAAGTAGTCTACGAGATGTCCCTCTTTTCCGGCGAAGTCCGTCGAGCGAGTAAAAAAAAGAATCGGGGAAAAAAATTAATGATAGCGCGCCACGGGGATGGAGTGACGCTGATGCGCCGGGGGAGCTCCATGAGTGAGGTGCTTCACGTCAATTTCTTTTTTCTGATTTTTTTTTTTTATGGATTTAGCCGAAAAGGAGGGACTGCTTGAAGTCTATCATTCAAGACTAATAACTGATAACCAAATTCTTTCATCTGCAACAGTTGGTGTGGCGTACAATATCCATGAGAAAAAGCTGTCAACTGAGGTGAAGAGGGAGGGGCTTCACTCACTACCAAAGTAAATGCGCAAATGGATCTCTTTATGGTAGTTATGGAAACCAAATGATGGTAAGCGTTGCCGGATTGACCGCTTCTAAAAGAAATATTTAGTCTTGAGGGAAACTTCGAGTTCGAGGAGAGACAAAACTCACTGTTCCCCATGGGGGTCAGTTATTCAGTGTTTTGTCATACCTCCTAACTAAAAAATACTGGACTGGCACGCAAACTTGCCGCGGTTTCAAGGAGCATGACCATATTACGTGCGAGTCGAAAGATCATGTTGTTGTTTGGGAGAACGTATTACGTGTCACGTTCTCCTCCAATCGAAAAACGTATACTTGAGTTGGGAGGAGTAACAACAGAGTTTTGAGATCGAGGACCCAATATATTTACAGGTCTTATCAAAAACTACGAAAAATAATACTATCTGCATAATTTTAAACATTCACTTTTAAGAATCGCGGGTGAACGTTTCAGTAACTGATGAACTTTAACTTGTAAAGGTGATTAGCAAGTAACTTCTCCCTATAATATCAATACATAACCCCGCAAACAGGTAATGAGTATACTCAAACTTATCAGGCAGAAGTTGTAATCTTGATCTAACACCTAATTCTTGTAACTGATTCACAAGGAAATGTGTAGCAGCTAAAGGGGAGAATTAACAATCCAATCTTGGGAGTTAAGGGCTTAAACAGTTCGCTTTTTTCTTTTCATCCTCAGGAGCATTGCTGAGTCCGCTACCCATGATTCTTGTAGTGCGTTCAATACCACGTAGCTACAGTCTGAAAGAGCTTCCTTCCAAGATCTCGAGCGTAGTATAATTGGTCGAAGATTTGGCATCGTAGGAGCTGATGTCCAAGACCTTCAGGTAAATAGCAGCATGAGAAAACGTACAAAAGAGCTGGATAATAATGAAAAGGAAAAGGTTTCCGTTGCAGTTATTTAGGCTGTTTTTCCTTTCTAAACCTCGTTCCTAGATCATTTCAACCCTTCCTCCCCTACTCATTCATAAGGGATTATGAAAAAAATATGAAATAAGGTGTTTCCCCAAACCCCCCTCCTCCCAAGTCCGTCCCTAAAGGACAGGGGAAGAAAAGGAAGGAAGACAGAGCTTTCTCTCTTTCCTTTTACTGCATACCACGATGTTTCGATTGTATGTTGCCAGTCTATCGGACGATAACGTCACTTTATAAATGGACTGCCCTCTTAAGGATTTTTTCCTTACTGAGATAAAACGTGTAATTCCCCCGTTCAGCTGCTTCACGTTTCCTTTAAATTAGTTTCTAGGGTTAAGCGTTACATCAAAACAACACCCATGAGCAGTAAGTTTATTTATTTCCGAGTCCACCACCTGTTTTCTACATAATATAGTACTACATAGTAAATCGTTAGATGTTTAGAAACCCTTTCCACCCTAATGCATGCATATTCTCTATACTGTCCTCTGTACAATTTCTGTGCTACTGACAACGATTATTTGTGCAGTAGGCAAGAGATATTCCATCCTCGGAGACCCAGGGGCTGTGGGTCGATTTCAAGTTAGGGCATGAAGAGCCCCTGGGGACATTGTCTTACAAGACTAGTTCCAAACGGTCGCAGTCGTTCTGCCATCTGATTGGTGCCAGAAAATCTTTGTGTTTTTCTGCCCAATCAGAGTGAAGTGTGCTTTGGAGTCCTTTCGTGTGTTGTAACACGGACAAATACTTATAGCCCAGTTGCTCGCTATGCCTTGGGCCGTGCGACGGAGATTTGCGTGAGGTGAAAAGTTTCAGTCTCAGCACACAATGTAAGAGAAATCGATCAGATTAACCGCGAAAATCTTACCGGAAATTATACTGAATAGTTTCGCAGGTATCACTAGAGAACATGTTTTAAAGTTTGCGAGGTTTGTATACAACACGATTGTTACAGTCATTGATATGTCGCTTTAAACGTTAACCGAGATTTAAGCTTACATCTTTTCTAGATTTTTTGCATAATTTGCTGTGACGGAGACTTTTCCCATCCCGTGAAGTTATTTCGTCGCACGGGCCACGCAGGTATATCGAGCAACTGGCGCTTTCGCCTACGTAGCTTTCTGCTTTCTGTGCGCGCCAAAATCTAATCTTCGCTTTGTAGTAAAGTCGTTCACAATACGGCCTAAGTTCGTGGACGACCTCCAGCAAGCGCTTAGAGAAAGCTTTGCTGTGTTTCCGGTTAGCTAATTAAAATCTGAACAAAAACTTATTAACGAGAACATCGTGGAAAGGAGAGAATTTTTCGGGCAGTTACCGAAGGGGTTTGGAAAGAGTTTAATCTTTCAAATGCTGCCTAGAGTGTTGAAATTCTTGAGCTAAGAAGGCCACGGATTCTCTTCCAGTCCCTTGGTCATTGTCATTTCACCTCTTCTGTCGATTGTTGAAGACCAAGTTAAATACCTTTGATCATTGGGAATCGATCCGATGCTGCTTTCAATGGGGAAAACAAAACCAGAGACCAAGAAATAATGGATGGAAAGGGCGGGTTTGCTTTATTGCAAATGTCAGCTTAATAGTACAGGGTCATCTACCCACATCTAAGAAGCAAAAGTTTCCACGCTTTGCTTTTCTTTTTTTTTCAAGCGAAGATGAGATTAGATTTTGGCACGCACAGAAAGTTGCGCAAGTACCAGTTGCTCGACATACCTGCGTGGCACGTGCGACGAAATAACTTCACGGGATTTCAGTCACAGCAAATTATGCAAAAAATCTAGAAAAGATGTAAGCTCAAGTCTCGGTTAACGTTTAAAGCGACATATCAATGACTGCAACCATCGTGTCAGTATACAAACCTCGCAAACTTTAAAACACGTTCTCAAGTGATACCTGCGAAACTATTCAGTATAATTTTCGGTAAGATTTTCGCGGGCAATCTGATCGATTTCTCTTACATTGTGTGCTGAGACTGAAACTTTTCACCTCACGCAAATCTCCGTCGCACGGCCCAAGGCATAGCGAGCAACTGAGCTATTGGTATTTGTCCGTGTTACAACACACGAAAGGACTCCAAAGCACACTTCACTCTGATTGGGCAGAAAAGCACAAAGATTTTCTGGCACCAATCAGATGGCAGAACGACTGCGACCGTTTGGAACTAGTCTTGTAAGACAATGTCCCCAGGGGCTCTTCATGCCCTAACTTGAAATCGACCCACAGCCCCTGGGTCTCCGAGGATGGAGATATTCTGAAAGGTGATACTTTCCTTTATTATCCAACTAAACTCCGAAGAGTACAAATGACGCCATAGGCGAGCACAAACATCACGCGGTATTTTTACTCCAGAGAGCCAGTTAGACAGGCTTTCTCGCATCGCGCAAGCGACGGATGGGACTGAAGTTGCAAAAAAAAAAAAAAAAAAAAAAAAAAAAAAATGGCGGACAATTTAAATGATATTTCTGACGAGATGTCGGATTGGCTGGCGAATATTGATCCAAGTTTATTTGATAAATCGAACGAAGAATAGCAGTTAGGTGAGAATGAAGAATATAGAAACAGCAACACGACAACGCGCGAATTCCGTTCTGCCTCGCATACTTCTCTCATGCACTCACGGTAAATAAATATCCGTAAAATTCGCCGGTACTGAAATAACAATTTGGTGTATCCGATAATAAAAAAGTTATTAGACGTTTGGGTGTGTTGTACCGCTGAGCATTTTAACTCGCTATTTGTATCTTGACTTTCCCTACGGGCTCTTCAAAATACGGCACAACTCGTTAAAAATACTCAGCGATACAACACAACAAAACGTCTAATAAGATATATATATATATTCTCCAATTCTTTAAGTTTGACTCAGCAATAATACTGCAAAGAGAAAATAGCTGCTAGTCACTTTGAGGGTTCCAAGGGTAGGATAGCCGCTTGCTTTCTTGTAACAGTTCTTTAACATTACTCGTATGAAGTTTATTTTTTTTTCTTTACTCCAGGCTCAAAACATCATGCGCACCCTCAGTAACGGTGTAGCAGGGCTTCTCTCGTATCTTGGAGTGCGATTCATCGCTGAAAACAGTAACACTGTTAATGTAGAGCTGGAGGCTCCAGCTAAAGCCAAGTATATATACACCTACCCTTTCAGCACCCAATGTCTAAGCTGTAATTCACCCTGGAAGCTGTTATAGATTTTCCTTCGAGGGTTCCAGGTGATATTAACATATTCCAACCGGCAAGTTATATGTGATCAGTTCTCGAGTCACGGGTTAAAAAGAAACAATGTACGCATGCCCCTGTGATGAAAAGGGTCGTTAAAGTCAAGTCGTTAAAATTCTGTTTAGTTCAGATTTACCTGAGCTCAGCTTAGGCTATAATTAGTCCATCTTAGCTCTCTTTGGTTGCAGTAAAATGCCAGAGGATGCATAGGCTAAAACAAACAAACAGACAAACAAACAAACGCAGACAGAAAGACAAGCTTGAGATCTTTTATCTTGAGCTTATTTCAAGTTTTAAGAGAAGAGAGATGTCCTCGATAAAAATTGCAATTGAAAGCGTAATAAAACAGTCAGTCGCAGTGAATTATCTGAGGTAAATATAATTGCATGGTTTGGTTCCAAAATAAAGAATAAAAACAATTTGTATGTTAAGTTTCCATACGCTAACGAAGAAAAGAGCTTAAGCAGAGAATCAAATAGCCAATGGTTTCCGAAATAAGCCCCCCTATCCCCCGCCAACCCCTCCCCACAACATCACTGATGAGTGGCTTTACCCGGCTCCTATAAGATAGAATTGCTTTGATTTCTCATTGTAAATAGAATCGATGTTCATGATCAATCCTCATGATCACAAGCTGTCTACAGTATCCATATAATTCACTCAAAACACCATCCATCGCAGTGAACATGAGTTTAATCGTACGATTGACCTTTACTGTCCTGCAGCCCAATAACTAAAACTGTGACCTCCCGAGGTATTTAACTCAGTCCTCACTTACAGTTAACGTTTCACCCAAAAACCTTCACTTTATTTCCCTATCAATACAATAATTCAAGCCTTAAAACTTAACGACATTTTGTTCACAAAATGCCGCCTTTTTTAAGAATTGCAAATCCTTTGAACATGCGAGCGCACATACTAATTATTCATATCGTTCTAAAATGCGCGCAAGCCCACCTAAAAAAGTACCCAAGTCATCCAAAACCCAACCAAACTCAGTTATTCATTTACCCAATACACGTTTAATCTCCTCAGCCTTTCCCCGCACTAAGATGGCTATCTTTTGAGTTGGTTAATATCTATCATTTCACATGCAGCACGCGTTCATGGAATGAATTGTTAATTATCCAGCAAACAGGCAATGAGAACATTCAAACTTATCTCAAAGTTGTTATCCTGATCTAACACCAAATTCTCATTTCTAATTTACAAGGAATATGTAGTAGATGTGGCATGACACGCATGACTTTAGTCATGTGATCAGCAAGTCATGTGAACTGTTGGGCCCCACGGCATGGCAGTCAATATACAAAAACACGCACAAACCCAAACTGGACATTAAAAAGTTTTGTAGTTTTAACCTGTAGCTCCGTGATTTTATCATCATAACAACTCTACAGTAGCTAGAGGGGAGAATTAACAATCAGATCTTGGGAGTTACAGAGTTAAATTGACACTCAATCCAGAAGTATTCTAAGACTATGGTTTCTGTCTTTCTTAATGTTATTCCTTCTAAAACCTTAAACTCTTCATATCATCACGATGCAGTTCCTTTACAGTTGGAGGAGGAGTGGATTGGATAAAAAGAAAAGGTAACAGTGTGGCCAAGCACTGATCTTCGATAGGGAAACACAAACAAGATGTTAAACTTGATATCTTACATGCCAGAATGCAGTATATCAATTTTAACCACCAGTTAGACTGGGCTTACCATTCAGCAATGGACACCATAGCATCTTCTGGCTGGTTACCAACAACATGATCAATAAAACGAAGAAGGCCTGGTGGTCTAAGAAATACAAGAAGAACAGTTACACCATTAGCATCACTAGTGCTAATGGTGTAATCATTTGTGCACATTTTTATGAAACACTGATTAAAAATGAATTGCCATGGATCAATGTTTCCACACAAAGAAAATTCTTCAAATCAAATCCAATACTTTCAACACTTAAATATCAAGTGCTTTGAATAACAG
>NC_142531.1:17604114-17644114 GCF_964205215.1 Stylophora pistillata
ATATTTACAAGTGATGAAACTAGCCATAGCGAACTGGAGCCTTTGTAGTCTAGCTGAGAGGAACTTTGGTAGTGGATAAAAAACGATGTCACAGTAGCTTATTTTAGACAGAATTAATGTTTCTACCAAATGTTTCCGTAATTTAAAATTAGTAAAGTTCCTTATTTTTCTTAAGGTTCTCAGAGTCGCATAACAAGATTTAAGAATAAAATTGGTATGAAATTCCAATTTAAGATTTGAGTCAATGTGTACTACCAGGGGTTTTGTAACATTTATACGTTCCAGTGGTTTACCGGAGATTTCTAATCCCAACTCCAGATTTCCGAGAGAGTGAACATGAGCCATATGTGGAGTTGAGATAAGAATGGCCTTGGTTTTCTTAGAATGCAGGGCCAAGTTTGAATCATTTGACCAGGCGCCGAGGCCTGCCAGGGTTGCATTCATGCTTTCCACTTGAGATGCGATCTGCGGTGTAGAACAGCTAGTGTATAATGTTGTATCGTCGGCATACTGGAAACTTTGACTGTAGGTGGAAGAATATCTTGAAGATCCGCGACGTAGAAATTGAACAACATCGTTCCAAGGATTGAGCCTTGGGGGATTCCAAATTCGGAGAGCACAGGTGACGGTTTGCGATCATCAATTTGAACTTAATGTCTCCTGCCGCATAGGTAATTAGCCAGCCATTCGAGGACATACTTTGAAAAACCGAGGTGATGCAACTTGGTTATCGCCGTTTTAAAACAAACGGTATCAAATGCTTTCGAAAAGTCTGCTCGTACCATAAGAGTTACCTCTTTCCTTTTCATGGCACTCACTAGGTCGTCCCTTATACCTAAGAGTACCGTACAGGTCGAGTGCCCCTTACGAAAGCTCGAGATGGTCTCTAAGGAGAGATTCTCTAGTGCAGAAATTAGTCATTTGCGAAGCAACAAGCTTCTCAAATACCTTAGAAAGTACGAGAAGAATCGACACTGGACGCAAGTGATCTTCCGAGACAGGTGTGTCAACCTTTGGAATGGGGCTGATACGCGCGAGTTTCCAGGCATGCGGGAAGTACAACTTTGAAATACAGTTATTGATGATAGTTGTGAGTGGGCCGGCCAAGCATCCAGCAGCCAGCTTTACAAACCGGGCAGGCAATTGGTCGGGTCCAGTCGAACAGTCACTGCGCAGTTGTTTAAGGGTTCGCAGGACTTCTCTTTGTGTAACTCTTTCCAGGTGGAAGGCGCCCTCTTTATCCGTAAGACCGCGGATGAACTGGAAAAGTTCATCTTGGTTGGTCGATTCAACGTCAAGCGTTCTCCTTGCGGTCGTAACAAAATGAAGATTAAGCTTGTCTGGGTCGAACCTTAAAGGCTTTCCACAGGGGTGGAGTACGCGGTGAACCATGCGCCAGACTTCCTTAGATTTGTTGGACAGCAAAGCCTTTTCCATGAAAGCTTTACGAGCTTTACGTATAGCGCTCTTTATTTTATTTCGTACTTCCCGGAAAGCAGACCAAGGAGATTCTGAATTTGACTGATGCGCTTCTCGCCTCAGTTTGTCTCTTTGTGACTGGAGGTTAAGTAGGGTTTCGTTATCCATCCACGGGGCGGGAGGACGTGTCACACGGCACCTTCTGAGGGGTGGGTGCCTTTCAAGGCAGTCGTTAAACAAGGTGTTGAGAGTCTCTAATTGACCGTCAGGGTCATCAGTTGATGTTATTACCGAAAATGGTAGTGCGGAGAAGTCCTCTAAGAAAGCTGTCTCATTTAAGTTCTTCAGGTTTCTGATGTACTTATATCTTGGCTGATAACGAGCTATGCGGATGCGTATCAAACTTTTGGTTAGGATTTTGGCTGGACAATAAGTCAAGCTTCCGCTCATTATATGTCCTTATCTATTGTTTGAAGGAAAAGGGTTTTTTGTTCGCAAGACAAAGGTTAGTAATCACCGACGCGTAGCCAGCTCACCGAGCGCGAAATTTAAATTTCATCGGAAGCGATTAGTGTTACAAACACAGCCTTTGTGGGGGAGGTTGTGGTAATGATTGTTGCAGCCTAGACACATCTAAAAGGGGTGGGGTGGGGAAGTTTGTGTCAAGAAGAGCGAGGTCTGGACTATAAGTAAGCGAAAAAAAACGCATAATAGCTTTAATAAAACGACTCTGAAAGTTGATTGAAACTTTTCGGACACTCATGAACCATTACAACTGCAGCTTCTTCCTGAATTCAAACTCTCCTAGGCTAAATACAACTTATACAAGTCAATTGATCTTTTTCGGGCCCATTCTCGTGCCCAAAGCCCATTTCGCTTCTCTTAGCCTGAGCCGGCTAAGAGAAGCGAAAACGGCTGTTGGGACGAGAATGTTTCTGGCCACGATACTACTCTTCCCAGTGGACCGCTGAATCCAACGAATTTTTTTACCGCTTTAAAAGTAATGTTGTGAAATCAAACACGTAGTACATTGAAATGCACTTGACTTTGACGTATTACGTGATGTTCATTTAGAAACGTTACTCTAGAGCTCAAGGCGGCAAAAAAATTCGTTGGTGTAGCAGTCTACTGAGAAGAGTAGTGGCGCTTTAGCAATCAAACTTGGAAGTTATTTGTATTTGAATAAAAAACCGCTAGTTCACAGTCGAATCAGAAGTGTCTGTCAAGTTGGCGCGTTATCATGCTAAGAACTCTAACAGTGAAAGAAAGTTTAAATCCTCCGCTTTTCCCTTTCGCTCATTTTCCTTAACTCCATTTTATAACGCGCAATATGAGTAAAAAATTTGGTGCTAACTTAAGATACACGGAGGGCGGACAGTAAAAAAATGATCCTAAAACTTACCTCTATTAATTAACTGCGTGCGTGCCGGCAGTTTAGATTCTTCAGCGCAATGAATATAAAAGAAAACAAGTCCGCAAACCGAAGGGAACAAAGAAAGTGTGACTTCACACCTTTTTACGTATAAGTGACCTCACTTTTCCTTCGTCTTTCGCTCAAAACTTAGCACTCTAACAGTGAAACAAGGCTCTATCCCTCCGCTTTTTCCCCTTCCCTCATTTTCGTTAACGCCATTTGAAACCTGCCATGCGACTACAAAAGTTAAAAAGAGAGCGTTTTTCTCTGTCTATTATTGTAGTGACCTGTTGTAGTCACACTCAGGCAACGTTTACAAATAGAGGGAGGCGGCAAGCGAGCAGACTAATTAAGGCTATTCTTCTAAAGTTCAACAATAGCATAAAAAGGCTCGCAAACCCTATCCGGAGTCAGAAATCGCTTTCTACAGTTTGCGAATGAGCGTAACGCTAACACTATGAGTAAGTTTTACGAAGTCTCCAAAGTACTTGACAAGCGCGCAGATGGCGATAATCGTGTTCAGTTTCTTGTTCGCTGGCGCGGTTATGGGAGAAAGTACGACTCTTGGGTGGACGCCGAGGACACGAACGAGTACCTGAAGCAAGTGTTTCGCACTCGAAACCAAGGTAACCCTGGCTTGCTTCAGACCTTGAGCGTTCTTATCGCCGAAAAGTTGAAGATGAAGAAACCGCCGTCAACAAGCATCGTGAGACGTGTCTCCGCAACTATGCCGATGGATCCCTAGTCTCCTTCGCAGCCGCTCGGGCCGGAGTCACGCAACGCTCCCCGGGGAGCGTTGCGTGACTCCGGCCCGAGCGGCTGCGAAGGAGACTAATGGATCCCGAGACTTTCAGAGAGTTGTTCAGTGGGCTACCTTCAGCACCAAATCTTTTGCGAGCGACTAAATTTTCAGTGCCTGTTCAGGAGCTTGACACGATAATGCGTGCTGGATGGTCATTAAATACTTTCAAAACTTCAACTACTTGTCGGTTGCAGCCCGGCAAGCCTGTTGAGTTAGCTCCATTAGAGCGAAGGAAAGTATTTTATGATCATTCCAGGTGTTTGCATTGTCAGGGCGGAAATGGTGCACCCGTCGCTTGTAAAGATGTGGTGCAGAGGATTGTTTACGGGTCAACTCTACTGAAGGTCTCATTCTACCGAGAGCGGAATAAAGAAGCCCAGAAGAAGCCCAAGGAGCGTACAAGGCTAACTTGGGCAAAACCCAGAGTCGTCAATAAGTAGAGTACAGTTCGGTGACTTACCGTTGGGTAGGTCCCGTAAAAAAAAACGGCTTCTTTAGGAGCCACCACAATACAAGAAAGAAATGACCAACTTGCAATAGATTGTGTTACTCTGTTCTTCCACCTTACTCTTTTGCAGCCACTTAGTAAAGAATTATTTCCCGCCTTGAATGAGGAAGCCGCGGGTTTGATTTCACCCATAACGAGTTTCGCCCATAAAGCGTTTCGCCCAGACGTGTAGTGTGTATATGAAATAACATTTTCCTTACCAACAGAGAGAAAGTCAATAACTTTTCATTTAACTTAGATGAACTGCCACATAAAAAGCAAATATTTCTACCATTTTAAATTCCTTTCAAATTTTTGTCTTGATTTGCCCACAATACATGTGTAAGAGATAACATTTTACATACTAGCACAGAAAAAGTCAATAACTTTTCATTTGGCCAGGTAACTGATAAAAGGCTAACAACATCTTATCAAAGTTGTTACCGACTTGAAATTAGGACTGCGCGTCTATTCGTAAACAACACAGTGTAATTATACATTGTTGCTTTTCGTATTTAAATTACATGACTTCACTTTGGAAACAATGGAACAATAAATTGTGCCAACTTCGCACCTTTCCGAGTAAACTTCAGTTTTCTTTTCAAGTTAAAGGTGGAGAATTTTGTAAGACAGAAATTTTCTTTTGGTTAGAACGTTCATACCGCACGCTTTGCGGGAGTGAGAAAAATTAACGCTTTCAACAGCTGGACTCTGGGTCAGATGGCCCGGGTTCAAGTCCTGGCTGGGGCTTGACGTTGTGTCCTTAAGCAAGACGCTTCACTCACATTGCTTTGTCTTCTCGGATAGGACGTATAGCCGGAGGTCCCGTCTCCTGCACCTATCAATTAGTTAATTTCGGCAGGGGACGTTAAAGAACCCACACCACGAGATTACTGTGATGTGGTTTGGCCTGGTTAGTGTGAATGGGGGGAGGGGGCATCTGTAAAATTTCTTTTAATTGTAAACTTCCGCCGGCAGTCCGGAAAAGTCCCCCACACAGTGTTGTAAAGCGCATTAGAGCATTTACATGGCTCCTTTAGGAGCCACCAAATAAAATAAAAGTCACTGACCAACTATAATAAACACAGCTTCAACTTATACGCTTTTAATCTCCAAATTTCAATTTACACTCGCCCAATGCAAATTAAATTAGTTTGTTGCGGGCTTGCTTCTCTTTTCACTCTCCCCCGTCTCTTCTTTCGCTAGGAGTAGCGCTCCTTGTCTGCGAACCTACGGAAGTGAAGACCAGTAAATTCGTGATTTTATAATTAGACAAGTATGTCTTTTATTTAAAAAAATGCAGCATGTCGATGTAAAACATTGTTGCCACAAAACTACGAGATATTTTGTGTTTTAAAGACTTATTTTCGCCGAGCTTAAAAAGAAAATAATTTTACCATTTTCCAGCAAATCCCGTATTGTGGGCTGATCACTTAAGAATCTGGCTGCAAGCAGCACCATCCGATCCCTGTAAAATCAACATTGAACTTAAAAGAAGCACCAAGCTTCGCAAACTTCAGCTTTAAAAACACCAGAAAACACAACTTACCAACGAACAGGGTAATCTGCCGGCGGCCTCTCCTGAAAATGAGTACAAATAATTGAATGCTTTTTTTTTTTTTAAACATATATATATATATATACCGATTTTACTAAGTCTTGTATGTCTGTTAGGCAGCTGTGCATACGTCGACCGCAACATTGGTATTTTGATTGACAAGTTTTTCGAGTAAGTTGCAAAATGCTCCATGGGTGGCCGGTGATTTTATTTTTTATTTGCGTGACGCGAAAACTGAGAATATTTCGCGCCAATTCTTGGCGAAATTATTCATTTTTCCAGAACAAATATCGCGATATAATACGTATATATATCACCTATTATATGACTATCTTTAAATCCATAGCCCCTACTATATAAATTACTTATACTTACTACATCTAATTGGGCGAGATGACCCTCTAGGTACGATCCTAGCTCCTCGAGAAAGTCAGCGACCGGGACATCATTGAATGTCAGCTAAAATTTGAAAGATTGGCAAGCGTTTAAAATAATTCGATCGGAGTTATTACAACAAAAATACGGCGCAACTGAACTATTTAAAGTCATCCCTCTTACCGTTCGAATTGGTTCCTGCCCAGGTGCCGACATTTCTTTCTGCTTTGGTCAGTGAATCCTTCAGTACACACGAATGAATTATAATTGACTTCTCGTGAACGACTATACTTTTTGGTAAGCGGTAATTCAACATTTAGTCTGCGTACGCTTTCAGCTCATGATGCTGCTCTGTCATCAGACTTTTCAAGTGTTCCTGATTCTCCGTTCTGAGTTCGCGGATGACAAGGTCGTATTCTTCTAGTAATGGAACGGAGATAAAATCCGTCCGGTGCTCCCGTTCATAAGGCTTGGAACCCCGTCTGTATGGAACACTAGCGGGTATTTGCAATTTGAACTTTGAGAACATCTCTGCACTGAACGATGGAAGGGTGTGATTTTCAGGTCGCGTGGATACACAGCTTACCCGAATTGAAATGATTGCATATATTTGTAAGTCGACTATTTCTAAGACAAAACCCAATGGACAATAAGTTAATGACATGCGGCTTAAAACGCTTTAAAGTGCACCTACACCCAAAAAATTTTTTTCGCTTAACGAAGTAAGCTTATTTTTTTGAGTATTTCTGCGCAAAAATTTTTTTATTTGCTCAAATCTTCAATTTTCTATGCCCAGTCAAAATACGGAAAATCGGCCGCCATCTTGCCCCACGACCGAGTTTAAAGAGGAATGGCTCTAGTGGGTAATGTGACGTCAAATCGAGAACACGAAAGTCTGCTTTTCACACATTTTCACTTGTTTGGGAAGGTTGTAGTCGATAATTGTCCGAAAATATGCCGACTAAGTGTGTTGTAGAAGGATGTAGCAACGTGCGAAATTTGCAAGAGGGTATCGCGCTCCATACAATCTTCATACAGCACACCTAGTCGGCATATTTCGGACGATATCGACGACAATCTTCCCAAACAAGTGAAAATGTGTGAGATGCAGACTTTCGTGTTCTCGATTTGACGTCACATTACCCGCTAGAGCCATTCTTCTTTAAACTCGGTCGTGGGGCAAGATGGCGGCCGATTTTCCGTATTTTGACTGGGCATAGAAAATTGAAGATTTGAGCAAATAAAAAAATTTTTGCGCAGAAATACTCAAAAAAATAAGCTTACTTCGTTAAGCGAAAAAAATTTTTTGAGTGTAGGTGCACTTTAAGCATGTAATTCGTTAAAGAGTAAGCGGCACACGCGTTTAATTTTGAGATTCTCGTCAGTGATCATAAATTGATGGTTGATAATCCATAAAACAAAATTGCGCGTGGACTGTTCTACCCTCTGTTTATTTTATGTTGGTTGACGGTTAATGAGACAAAGCCTAAGGGGCAATAGTTAATTACACTCTCATTTTAAAGACGAACTATCTGGGCCCTGTCCGAAAAGCGATATCACTCAAACGTAAGGTGTGAAATCACACTTTCTTTGTTCCTGAGGCTTGACAACAACAGCGTTGTTTCTTTTTCAATCCTTGCGTCAGTGGTTGAAAAAAGACACGTACGCAGTTTTCTTTCCTTTCTTTTCATGAAGAGGAAATTTCCAGGATCAGTTCTTTTTGCCTGCGCTCTTTCAAAGCCTAAGATACAATAGTTAATAACACTCTCATTTTAAAGACGCCCTTTAGCATTGCAAAGTGTAAGGCTAAAAGCTAATTCTTTGTGATTTAGTGGTTTTCCTAATTTGTAGGTAGAAGTATTTTTTTGAACTTGATGAGCACATTGTTTTTTCACGTTGTTGTCTGTCCCTTTGTGCGCGTTTCTTTTACGTTCCTTGCGTCAGTGGTTGAAAAAAGATCGCACGCAGTTTTCTTTCCTTATATATATTTCTCGTTTCGTCTTTTGACAGTGCCTTTCTGATTCCTTTTACCTTATTAGATAGCTCTTAAGAAAAAATCAAAGCTTGCTAAATTTTTTCAAAACATTCCCGTTAGAAGTAAGAAGTTCTTGAAATTACGGCTGTTTCCATCATGAGATTTACTGATCAAATTTGCCAGTCAAAACTTAAATGAAATGTCAAAAATAAGATGTCAATCTTGTTCAGTTGGTCACGACTTTACTGTGTTTGGTGGCTCCTAAAAGAGCCGTTGTTTGATTGGTTGCTCATAGTGCAGTTACAGAAGTGTCGATTTCACTTTCTCCTCCAATTCATCAAGTCCTCTCAGCATGTTCTCGACACTTTCAACCACATAACGACAATTCTCCATTACAGAAGACAAATCTTGTTGTTCTGGTAAACATGCAACTGTCTCTTGCAGTTTGATTTTCTTTGCTTTTAGTTCCTCCAATAAATTGAGGCGTTCATCGCAGATGTAATCTAGGATTTCACGCTTTCGATCCATCCCGGCAGGAATTCTTGAAATGAAGGTTTTTTTCGCGCGCGCTCATAAATAACCGCTGTGAAATATCCTCCCACAATTGGTTTCTCGCACACGTTTACCACTTTGTATATAATTTGTGGGTAGAAGTATTTTTTGCACTTGATGAGCACATTGTTTTTCAATCCTTGCGTCAATGTCGCTTTTCATGCCCTGTCCGAAAAGCGACATCACTCAAACGTAAGAAGGTGTGAAATCACACTTTCTTTGTTCCTGAGGCTTGACAACAACAGCGTTGTTTCTTTTTCAATCCTTGCGTCAGTAGTTGAAAAAAGACACGCACGCAGTTTTCTTTCTCTTCTTTTCATGAATAGGTAATTTCCAGGATCAGTTTTTTTGCCTGCCCTCTTTCAAAGCCTAAAATGCAATAGTTAATAACACTCTCATTTTAAAGACGCCCTTTAGCATTGCAAAGTGTAAGGCTAAAAGCTAATTCTTTGTGATTTAGTGGTTTTCCTAATTTGTAGGTGGAAGTATTTTTTTGAACTTGATGAGCACATTGTATTTTCACATTGTCGTCTGTCGCTTTGCGCGCGTTTATTTTACATTCCTTGCGTCTGTGGTTGAAAAAAGAACGCACGCAGTTTTCTTTCCTTTCTTTTCTTAAAGAGGTAATTTCCAGGACGACCAGTTTTGTTTTGCCTGCTCTCTGTTTATTCTAAAACGGCTTCGCGTGGGCAAAACAAAAACAACTTTAAAACAAAACAAGTTTAACGCGAATGGAAAAAAATGATCGCTCTCAGCTTTCCGAGAACGCTTACTCGCAATAACATGACTGGAATAAATCACTTTTACTGATAAAATACGTCGCAAACTTTTATATTTATTTATTTACTGTGTACTGGAGTGGAGCATTACACGTTAGGACTCTATCGCAAGCGACAAGCTTTCACCATGATTACAACTCGAATCGCGTAGTGTGAATCAACCTTCGTGAATCATGTCGCGTCCTTCCGACAGGCGCGTCATGTCGAGGTACTGACATTACTAACTCACCCCCTGCTAATCTGTCTGTGTTTTCCCTAGTAGGCTCCCGTGGGGAACCAAAATGTCATCATTAAAAATTTGCGGACTAGAGCGATGTTAACCCGAGTCTATTAACGAAAATGGTAGTGCGGAGAAGTCCTCTAAGAAAGCTGTCTCATTTAAGTTCTTCAGGTTTCTGATGTACTTATATCTTGGCTGATAACGAGCTATGCGGATGTTTACACACGCGAAGGGGCCATCGTGGTCACTCACAATACTGCACGGTATCACACCATGAGATGTTATTTTGGATGGATCATTGATAATAATGTGATCCAGTAAGGTTCGTGATGTTCTTGTTGTTCTTGTAGGTTTGTCAATGATTTGCTTGACATTAAGGGTGTCAAGTAGGGAAATATATCGCCGCGTTGGGGCGTACGGTATGCCCAATAGATCGAAATTCACGTCGCCTGTAAGAAGGAGAAGACCATCCCACTGCGCAGTAATGCAACCGATGGGATCTTCGAACTTGTCCAGCCATACCGAAGGTCTGTGCATGGCTTCTGACCGGTAAAAACACCCCAACAAAAGTTTACTGTGCTTGTTCTTTCCTTGAATTTCCAGCCAGAGGTGTTCCATGTCAGGTTGGGTGTTCTCGATGTCCTTTCGTCGCTTGTTTTTTATATTGTCTCGAATATAAGCCCCCACCCCACCGCCCTTGACATTGTCTCGATTCCGAAATTCCTTCGAAAAACCTGGGAGTGAGAAATATTCTAGTCGATCCTTATTGTTCTTCATCCAGGTCTCACTTAGAGTTATGATATCAAGGGGGTATTTGTTCTTCATCCAGGTCTCACTTAGAGTTATGATATCAAGGGGGTATTTGTTGACTGTCAAAGCAAATTCATTAAATGTCGAAAGCATACTTTGCGTATTCAAGTGCATCAACTTCAGCGAGCTGGATTTATCGATCAATGTCTCTAAATATCTCATCATTAGCTTGCATTACGTAACAGGCCTCAGACGGGCCTGATTGGTCTAGATCACATTGACCATGGAAAGGTAGCATTGCTAGCGCACAGTTACAACAGATCCACTTTCCGGGCAAGTTTGCCTTCACATGGTTAAAGCTTGTTACACCAGCACAACGAAGATGAATTAAATCAAAGCATTTTTCACATGCCAGGCGTCTATGATTTCTCTGTACAGTTTTCTCGCAAACTGGACACTTTGGCATCGAGAATGATTTTGGTTTTGGTTTCGTGGATGTTAATGTAGGTCCCGGTTGTGGATGGACGTCGCCACAGGCCATTAACAGCTGGTAAGTCGCCGTACTATTAGAGTAATACGGAATCCTGGACTTTCCGTACTTTGTCTTTGTGTTATCAATGTAGCGCGACGAACTATGACGACAGTCGATCGACAACAAGAACGACAACTGCTCGCGAGGGAATTTGACTTGACTTCCAAGACACCTTTGCGTGAGGCATGCATGCTTATATTCCACGATGCACGATTTATCCGAATGCGAGACAATAGCACGCGACCGAGAAGGCATTTTAATAAATGCAAAAGCAGACGGTTGAGTGAATTCGGCTTCCACACTGATCGGTCTGGTCTTTGGCGGAAAACCGCCTGAAACAACGTAGAATCTTGTTTGATCCAACCCATTTTGTGCCTCAGTTACCATTAGGCACAATAGCAAGATACTAATGCCTGAAGAAAAGGCCATGAGCAACCATAGATGATAAAATTCGCGTAAAATGTCGGAGCTCTAACAAGCACGTCTGCCGTAATTAAATATTGACTGAAAACATTTGCTGAAGCATCATATTGTTGTTTCTTGGAATTGGCCCTTGCCTGGTCATTTAGTGTATAGAGAGCATGAAATATAACTTTTGTTTCAGTCTTATTCGAGTGTTATGCGTATTTGATTATAATTTTTAATGTTAAAATGCGCAATAAAAGCAACGCAACAAAGCAATTATGTATTATGCTTCAGACTATAAATGATGCTGCCAAGACGTTAATTGGGCGAGCGAAGTTGCTGAAGGCTGTGGATTGAAACTGTGTTTATTTTCTCTCATTCAATCTGTGCTCTGAAAATAAAAGGAGATTTGCCGTTAAGATTACAAATGTGCTGTTTCAAATGTCAAACTATAGCTTTCTCTACCTGATTACAGAAACAAGGGAAACGAATTTACAGAAATAGACAATTCAAGAATGTTGCCGAAAACCGTAGTTTACAAATTTTTCGACCGTGCAATTGCATGGCAGACTTTACGTTCTCATCGTTCTCTGGTTATAACCCGCGACGCCCATCCCAAGCTTCTGTTCCACTCCTTTCTAGATCTAAACACATTTCTTCAGAAGTTCAGAATACAAGTGGTCGCTAATTTAACCTTGTAGCAATCAGAAGCCCATGGGCTCCCGTAGCACTACATAATTAACAACAAAAGACTTACACTATTATTACTTACAATAAACAACAATAAGATATTTGTACGATAAATAGGATGGAACTAAGTCAACAAAACGATACAGAGAATGAACAACACGCGAATAGATACGCAGATCAGAGAGTCCAGAGAAGCTACTAAACGGTTCAATATACTACTATTTAACAATTATTCGCCGAAGACGAGGTGAATATCGTCGAATAATCCCCGAGACGAAGTTGAGGGGATTATTCGACAATATTCACCAAACCTGAGGCGAATAATTGTTTTAGTATAATTTCAGAGCTGAACAACAAAGAAATGTCTAAAATCATAACATTTTAGAAACATAATCATTTATTAACATTTTATTTCAACATTTTATATAAACCGCGTGGAGCGCGGAGCGGTTTATATAGCGTCATATAAGGAACCGCCTGACCAATCAGATTGCTGGAAACTCTTTGCTAAGCTCTGAAATTATACTAAATATAGGTGGATAATCATGTAACTGCTGTCAAGGGTGCGCTAAGTAATAAAATGTGGATTACTTGATAGCTGGGGTATTCATCAAAATAGCAACAAACACTATAATTACATCTAAATATACTTATTGCCATATTTCCCCTTCAACCTGTCTTTGGGTAGTGCTGCGAAAAATTTTTCCCATTTTTTTTTTTTTCTTTTACGGTGAGTGGAAATTCCCAAGTTTATAAAAAAAAAAAAAAAAAAAAAAAAAACCAAGGAAAGGGAAACAATTAAAAGAAGAAAAGTGAGTAAACAGATGGGAAGAAGAAACTTTTTCCAGGGGAAAATGGTGAACAGCTGGAGGTGGCTGGGAAGAGACATGAGAAGAGGAAGAAAAAAATACATTGCAACATCCTCCAGCTCCTTTCCATCTGATAACTCGTTCCCAATCCCCTCTTTTACGAACGAGAGATTTGTAAACGACCTCCACAACTTCCAGTTTCTGTTGGTCACATTGCTGCTTTTTCGTTCACGTTTACATATGTATCTGGGCCGTGTCAATTGTTTGTGTTGGTGATAAGACAATCTTTGAGAATCGAGCTTATAGATATATTGGCCGGGTCAGATTTCCAGCGCGTGAATGAAATTACTGCCGTTAAGTAAAAATACGGACATGTGACCACAATCATCTGGAAATGGCGGACGAAGAAGTAGAATTTGGAAATGAAGAAGGTTCTTCCACTAATGAGCAGTCCAGTCTGCTCTCTAAGGAAACATCAAGTGTTGGAAAAGTCGTCTCATCGCCTATTCCCGGATTTCCACCTTTTTTTCAATTTGCAAAACTGCAAACGGAAGCAAGTGGTTGGAATGCTGATGTGACAATGGCAACTGGGTTCACGAGGTGCAATGATGCAATAACAGACACAGCCTCATCCGTTGATAACACAGGGGTCACTGACGATAACGCAGTTGATTCGTCACAGTCAGGTAGTGCTGCAGCTGAATCGATACCTGTCGATGGACTTGACGTGATCGAAAATATGGAAAAATGCGAAAATGTTCTCGAGCAGGAAGATGGTGAAGGGAACCACGAGGGTCCAGACAAAGAAGAAGAGGAAGGCGCGATAAATGACGAGCCCGACGAAGAAGAGGCAGAATCGGATCCTTATTTTTACACCAAGCGAGATGAATTTACCTCCGAGATTTACAAGATAGAACTTCAAAATCTGCCTAAGAAATGTGGTTACAAGGTAAGCGACTTTCCTATCTCCCACCTATCTAGGTCTGTTACGCATGCAAATTACATAAAATTGTTGACGGAAGCTTAAATCACCAATTTCACAGTTTGAACCCGGTACAAAAAAGAATTAATTTCATGTTGATCAAGCAACATGGATTAAACTCAATGTTGAATTGAATGGAGACTGATATCGGGAAAAGGTTTATGATCAGTAAAATTGATCTTCCTTGAGACAGAATGCAACGTGGAATATGAAGTCTTCCATGAAATATTTTTTTTTGTAAGTTTTTTTCGTCCGAAGGAGGACAGTTGAGGGCAAGATTTCCATATAACCCCATACTTCATTATGCATTCAGTTATTGGATAAAGGAAAGCAGAGACAAAACGACAGATTTCCTTTGGGACTACGGCTTTGTTTTGACTGGTGTGGGGTTATACGGAAATCTGTCCCAGTTGAGTAATGTAACTAAGTAACATAACCACAGGCTAACCATCCAGACATAGTACTGTGACATGTCTTAGGGGTATGATTCCTTCTCTTACCCATATCATTTTGAAACAAATTTAAAGTGGAAATGCCTAAGGCAATCTATTGCTTTCACTTTTGTTTCCTCGTAAATATGCAAACTAAAGTATGGAGGTGTGCAGAAATAATGCTTATCTTAAAGTGCCATTGTGAAAATTTCCTTATGAGGCAATGAAACTACTTACATTGAAGGTGCCACCATGTAAACAGGTTTTGTATCAATTAAAAAATCTTGTGAGATTGTGTAAAAAAAAAAAATCCAAGGGTTTGGACTTTTTGTTATGCTTAAATTTATGCAGCCTTCCATAGGTAAGAACAATCTTTAATCATATAATAAAGAAAGGAAAGTCTTTATCCTCAGACTGTTTAAATAGAATTCTTAGGACAAGTTTTGCCACCTACTAAAATGGCATTTCAAAACCCTCATTTATCAGAGTAGAGAGTGAAGTGTATCAGTAGCTGGCTAATTTTTTCAACCCTACATTGATCTAAACAATACACCTCTTAAACTTGTCTGCTTTGTGAAACCATTTGAGATCTCAAAGGAATTATACACTTTACCTTTTATGAATTTAGGGTACCTATGCAAGAAACATTTCTTTAGAATATTATCATGTGAAAAAAAAAAAAGAAAACATCTGAGCTAAAGTGGTCTATACATCGTGAGTTTTAATCAAACAAACCTATGCTATGGTTTTAAAAATTTATTAAAGTATTTCCATTCTTTGGATATGTCATTTCCAAGATATTTGCTAATTTTGCAATCAGTGTCTTCTTGGTTGAAATTATAACCAGCTGAGGAATAAACTATGCCTACTGAGCTCAAAGCAGAGCTTGGAAACTAAGCTGGGTTTTAGACTGTACTTCAGCTTTTCGTTTATATGAAATTTAATACTGCAGCTACTCTTTTCAACCATCCGCCTTCAACCCTTAAGCGTAAGATTCAGCGGTTTGTTTGTACTGTATATATATCTTATTAGACGTTTTGTTGTGTAGTATTGCTGAGTATTTTTATGAGTTGTGCAATATTTTGATGAGCCCATAGGGCGAGTCAAAATACAAACAATGAGTAAAAATACTTAGCGATACTACACATCAAAACGTCTAATAAGAGATTTATTATCCAAGATGCTAAATTGTTATTTCATTGTGGGCGAATTTCACGGATATTTCTGGAATACAAATATCGCGTGATATTTGTACTCGTCTCATGTGTAATTTGTACTCTATGAAGCACACTTGGATAATAAGATTGATTACTTTATACCATTTTTGTCTCACTCTCTTCAAACCCCAGCAATTCAAGAAGATGATTGCTAACAGACTCAATGTGAGGCCAGTTAAAGTAAAACTACCCCCAGGAGCAAATCATGCCTATGTCACTTTCAGGTACAGTTCATAACAGCTGCTCAACACTATACTCTAATAGTGTGCAGAAATATACACATGAAATGCATATAAATTTAGACATGAGTTCGTACAGATTTAACCTTTACAGGTTTAAACTGCACATATACCTGACTATGAACTACATGTAGATTTGTTTATTGCAATCACTGCTCAAGCCAACCTCACTGAAACACTATTATGCATGTTTGAGACTTTGAACTCAGTATATACAAGCATCAGTGAAATTCACATGGGCAATTAATGTATATCTAAGCAGTAGTGTACTTTTGAAAACATTTCCTATCTTATTTAAACTGTACAGGATGCCAATATCCTCTCTCAAACCTAATACAAGATCATTGCTAAGATATGTCCAGTTATAATTAATATATTTTAGCTACACGATCAAAATTTCCAACTTCTACCTTTTAAATTTTCCTTAGGAATGAAGAGGAAAGGAGGGTATGTGTATTCAGGATTTTTTTTGTAGATAACAAATTAAAATGCCAAGACTGTGGCAAATAACAGTGTACAGCTCAAATATATTTTTGACTTTTCAATATCAATAAATGTCCATTTAAGTAAAGAAAGGCTACCTTGTGATATCAGAATGTACTGAGTTGATTGGTAATCGTCAATTTTCAGTTCGAGATCCATGGCAAGGTATCAAAGCTTTATTCAATTACTGAGATTGACAGATATTTATATAAACTTATTTTTACATACAGTGTATGTGTTAAGAAGTTTTTTCTTTAGGATGATATCAAGAAAAAAAAAGTATTTGACTGCTGACTTAAAAAGATTACTTTTGCTTGATGATAGTTGGCCATCAGATCATTATCAGGACACAAGTGGAAGGGCAAAGTGCTTTCTGCTAAGGTAGTTGTGATATTGTTGCCCTAACATGCTGGATATGTAACGCTATTAAAAAAAACAAACAAACAAAAACAATCAATCCTTAATGCTGCAAGCTGTCCACAGCTGAATGTGTTTAGGCCAGTAAATGATTGTCTTTTCTGTTAATTCCAAATGCTCCCAATGTTTTTTGTTTTTTAAACATTTCTGTTTTGCTCTCAAAGAAGTAATGAAGGGGCATATTGTATAGCTGACTATGTTGTTCCTCCTCCAAAGGAGAAACTGCGACTTGAATCAGTGATCTGCTGAAAAATTGATGACATGCATTTATTTTCCTGTCAGTATCGTGACTAATTTTAGCAGAAAAAAGGCTGCTAAATCAAAGGCTCTGATGGTGTGTATAATTTTTTATAGCCAGCCCAGCCACTTCCTGATCCTCTAGCTCTGCAGAGAGCAGAAGGACTGGCAAGAAAGAGAATGATTCAGGGTAATAACTGGACAAATGCTACTACTATTTTGTTTTCTCCACTTGTGGTACACTGTTAAATTCCTAACTTAGGAATACATACAGACTTGTGTGTTTTGCTTGCTCAGAGATGTGGTCATAGTCTTGCTAGACACATTTATTTTTGAAGTTTTTAGTTATTGCTTTTGGATAGTAGTTGGTCACAATACTTGGTTAACATAAATTTAAGCTCAGCTTTGGCTTTCAAATTTTCAAAGTGTAGTGGAAATTTCTTGTAATTCTATACCTTTTCTGAGAAAAGTTTCTGGTTGTAGAAATGGAATTGAGGAATATTTTTACTATAATTTTGTTTCAGTAGCCAGGAGATCCTTTCTCTGATTGCACGTTACATTTAGTGTAATATTCATTTCTTTGAAAATGCTTCAGATGCAGCACGTTCAAATGTAGATGCCAAGAGAATTAAAGTAGATGAGGATGAAGGGGAAGAGCTGGCCATTTCTGTCAGGTGTGAATCAAAGTTTTCTTGGTCTGCTTTATGCAAAAATTTAATTCTTATACCCCTCGATTATGTCCCTGAGTGTAACAGTCAAGAGGGAGAAGAAGGGAGCTACAGCCATTTTGAAATAAAACATGATCTGTTGAGCAGACAGAAAGTTTCAATGGCCATTATTTTTTTTTTTTGCTCTGATCCTGTGTTAGTCAGTTTACATGAATAAGCATCAAATTTTCAGGTGTGGTTGGTATTTTAGGTCAGTGGATTTTAATATTTTCATTTAATTATTTGGCACTTTGTTAAGATTGTTGGTTGAAGAGGTCTTCCTCCGAACAATCGTTCCAATCTATGTGGCTGTTAATTACCAACAACAGTCCTGTTTTTATTCACCAGGTTAAACCATGTTGTGACACCACTGTGGGCTCAGCCATACAGCAAGCAAATGGAAGTGAGTACAATGTATACTCTTTAAGTTTGATGTATCTATTTGCTCTGACATGTCTAAGGCTGTATTGACTTTGGCGAGTGTTCACTGAATAATTTGGTTGCATCAACTAAGTTGAAAATTGTAAATTGGCCACTGTAAAGAGTTGAAAAGCGGATGTTTTGAGTGTTAGCCCTTGAATGGAGCTCCTTTCACTCTGACAAGGGCTAATGCTCGAAACATTAGCTTTTTAACTCTTTACAGTGGCCAATTTCAATTTACAATTTCAACTTAGTTGATATAACCATATTACCTTGTTGCCCCCACTGATGCAGCACCACAATTTCTATAGAAACCTACCCCCTTTGTTCACTGAATAGTTTATAGTGGTGCTGTTGAGGAAAAATGTGACAAGTCCCATTGTTTTAAGCCTTTAAACCAAAAAGTCACTATGAGTCTTCTCTGTATGTACAGTTCTCCATATCTTTCCAATGGTACTAGCAAGGGAAGTTTGTTTTTAAAACAATTTGAGCCTCTTGAGTGGGTGATCATTTCCTTTATTCTTATGACCTGTACAGTTGATTCAGCAAGGATACTGTAATGAGAAATAAGATGTTGGTCACTCTGAGGAGTGACAGGGTTCAACCTGACAAACCAATGAAACTTGGTGGTGGAGACAATTCCACCCACAAATTCTACTCTAGTAAACTTTCCTGAGTTTTTTGTTATCCCGTGGAGAGGAAGAAGACCAGCATATCTTTGTACATTTTGAAGGTTCTATTCTTTTCTTTGTTTGTTTTTAGACAAAGAGGAGTAACATGCTGGAAATTTTGGGGAAACTCACCAGAAAGTTGAAAGCCATTATGGTCCTGAAGGTATGAGAAAAATTCAATAGAATTGACCTCAACATGTGTAACTTTTGTCTCATTAAATACTGATCAGTATTCTTCTTATTTGCACAGAACAACTGGGTGGAGCAGGAAAGGTAAGCATACATCTTGCTTTGATTCTTTTCTTTGTTTTTTTTTTTTTTCGTTTTCATCAAGAAACACATTTCTGGTTCAGGCTCCAGCCTTTATCTTCAGACAAGGGCTACATCTCAAACAAGTGCTCCTTTAGAATATGTGTCCCTCTTATTGGCCTAAATATGTGATAGGCACCCCTCTCCCTAGAGGACGCCACCCTTTCCCATCCCATAGTTCTGAAGAAAGGTTATCCCATTTGTGCAACTTGTATAATTGCAGCAGTATTTGTTTGGCACATTTTTACCAAACTGTTTTTCAGTTTGTTAACTCCTTAGGTTTGGAAAATAACCATAAATACCAACTGTGATGCATCAAAACTTTAGGATCAGCCTTGCAAAATGATATGTTGTTTATGCTGTGGGTTCTATACAAATGTTAACTTGAAATAAGCTGTCATATCTCACTGTTGTTCAGAAGAAACTAATGAGCACCTCCCTCTAAGTGCCCCCCTGCCCCTCGCCCTCAAACACTTAACTCTCCCAGTGCCTCACCCTGCCAAGGAATATGAGTGGGTACTAGAAAATTGTCGGGGAAGACTGGTGGTGAAATGTGGGGGAAGGTAACCTTGGGTTGACTAGCTACCCATCAAGGGCACAACAGTAATACTCCTAGTCACCATATAATACACAAACTGGGATAAGCTCAGCTGAATGGGCCACTTGGCTAATTTAGAAGAAGTACCCCAGATGCAAATGTCAGGATTTGCAGTGTATTTGTGTGTGCATAATTATCTACACCAGTCCAAGCTGCTTTAAATAAATAAATAGATAAATAAATATGTTAATTGAAACTCTCCCTTAGGGGCTTTTCGGGCACAATGTAGACTAAGTACTTGAAAATAATCAGTGTAAGGTTCCGGCAATTCTGCTTTTTTACAAAAAGATCAACTCTCTTAATTGAAAAGAGCAGAAAAATTAACTTTCTGCATTTATTTTTCATAGAACAACATCCAAAATTGTTCCCTTTGTGTTAATGGTAGTCGATTAGGTGAAAAGTTAAAAAAAGGTACCTTTTTTAGAGAAAAAAAAAAGGCGGGTATTTTAAGCTTTCGAGTGGAAATATTTGAACATCAATATTGTCCGCTTTTCATCCATTTCTCACTTTATTAAACAAAACTTTAAAGCGCAAAAAAGGTACCTTTTTTCCAATTTGAAGCGATCTCTTCAAAAGCGCGAAAAAGGTACCTTTTTTACTGTTTAGAAACGTTCCTATCAAAAGAGCAAAAAAGGTACCTTTTAATTGAAACGTCATTTGTTTTTAAAGGTACTTTTTTCGTGCTTTTGATGAGATTGCTTGTAAACCCCAAAAAAGGTACCTTTTCTTAACTTTTCACCTAATCGACTAGCATTAACAAAAAAGGTAACAATTTTGCATGTTGTTCTATGAAAAGTAAATGCAGAAAGTTAATTTTTCTGCTCATTTCAATTAAGAGAGTTGATCTTTTTGTAAAAAAGCAGAATTGCCGGAACCTTTCGCTGATTGAAAATCCCCACTGGCAGGAGGCAGACCAGTGGGTTATTTACGGAGCGCTGCCAAGGAGTTGAACAAGGGGCAACCGAGAGCAAATTGAGGGAGTGGCAGGGTGGAGGACTTGAACCCAGGACACCGGATTACAAGTCCAGCACCCTAACCACTCGCCATGTTTTATACTTCGTTTACAACAAATTCGGTGTCAAGGGCTCCATTATCAGTTGGTTTGTTGTTTATATTTCTGTAGTGCTAAAAGAAATGGAATTTGTTGTGAGCTCCTGGACTGTGTTGAATCAGTAAGTAACACTGATATCACTATTGCTCTTTTGATTTCATATAGTGTTGTTCTAATAAATCTAAATGATTCTGCATTCAGAAAGTTTGTGATATTTGTTTGAGTGACTCTGATTTTTATGAGCAGAAGAAATGTGTCATTTTTAGTCACTTCATGGTTTATGTTGATATCAAATGAATAGGTATCGAGGGTGTACTAGTATTTGCTGCTACTACTTACTGGTATTTGCGCGGGTGTACTACTTATTTACTGGTCACAGAAAAGGAGAAAAAAGGTGTCTCCGAAAAAATAAGAAACAAATTCTTTTTCACATTTGGGATAAACTGTTGGTTTTCATAGTAGTACCGGTAGATTGATCAGAAGTTGTGATTCCATAGTTGTCACAATTACAAGTGGGTTTCAGGGGCTCCCTGAGAGAGTTGCGGCGGCAATGTGATGGGCAGACAATACATGAAGTCAGACCTCATCCCATCCATTAATTTTGCCTTTGAAACATTTCAGCCTGTTCTTGATGGGTATCGAAATAAGTGTGAGTTCACTATAGCTGAAGGTCCTGATGGAGGTAGGATACTGTTGGCATGGTTTTGTGAGTACATGCTAATCCAGAAATTAACTCCAAATGGTGGAAGGCCCTTCAATCTGACCCTTGGACATACAAGCTACTTGAAATCAAGTGGCTGCCTCTTCACGTCAACCTTTCTGCAGAAAGTGGTGGTTACTTCATCACAAAGCTGCTCAGGTCCATAGTTATCACTTTCATTAACCCTTGCACCCCAAGGAGTCACCAAAAATGGCAGCAATGTTGCAATCTGATTGGCTAATTTGCCATTGTCAATAAGAGTGCTTATGTCAACCTGTCACACAATGGTCAGGGACCGAAAGAATCATTTTATTTGATGTTAATATTGTGGTAAAAGAATGACAGTGGTTTAGCATGGTCTGTACTCTTATTGAACACGATATTTGCCATTACAGTGGTCAAATTTTTTTTACAGACTCACTTGGCTGCGCCTCATGAGTCCACAACATTTTGACCATCGTGATTATGAATATAATTGTCAATAAGAGCACAGACCTTGCTAAATCACTGCAATTTGTTGATTCCCCTCACTTTTTCCATCCACATACAAGCAGGAAGATGACGAGGATAAACAAAAATTTCAACAACAGAATAATTGTTTGGTTAAATTCTCAAAGCTAAAATAAAAAGAAGTGAACAGCAGACTGTGCAGAGAAGTGATGTTAGGATCTTGGGGTAAAAAGGAGGAAACTTCCCTGCAAAAGCCACCTCTAAACTCTGGATAGTTGTTGCTTATCAGTGCTTCAGAAACGTGGCTGTTATTCATATTCCAACCATTGGACCTCTCTGTTTGGGTTTGCTCTATGAAAATCTTAATTTTTTGTTGATACAAACAAAGATATGGCTGACCATTATCCCCTTACAGTCCAGAGTTTCATTGATGGTTAAGCCCTGGAAGTAACCATCAATAGAAGAAGTGGTTTTTACTAAGTTAGAACAGATTACTCTCAACAAATAATAAGAACTGCTAACCCTACACATATAATTATACTGGTAACCCTTTTTACATGGATAAGCATAACCAACATACCAAACACAACTAATGAATCCAATTTGAGCCCTTTAGCCAATAAGATCATGATCAAAATGGCATTTAAGATTCCACCAAACAAACATACAACGTTTTATTGAAAAGTTCTTGTCATTTGACTGTGATTATGTCTTCTGTTCTGGTTTTCAAATTGTCAGTTAGCCCTTTTGACCCAAAAAGTGACCAGCATCTAATCTCTCTGTATAGTGCTGCAGCATTCATTAAAAGATTATTACAATGATGAGAATAATGGAAATGATTCAAACCTAACATGCTCGGATTGTTAAACAAATTCTCCTTATCAGTACCAAAGGAAATGTATAGAAAAAAGTATGGAGAATATGGGCACTGATGTTAGGGTGTAAATGGTTAAAAACTTCATCATAGGATCACACCACATTGATGTCTGTACAAAACAGTTTTGGTCACTTTTTTTATACCACAAGGAAATTGATTGATTGATTTACCAGAAAAATATTTACAGTATTTACTAGTGAATGTAACTTTTTTTTTTTTTTTTTTTTTCATGAAGGGGAAGCTCATTTGGAAACTCTGATGGGGTTTATGACTTAACTAAGGCTAAAAATACAGTTTTCTTGCATGGACTATTATTAATGGAGCATAGTTAAGATGAAAATGACAAAAACAAAGAAAAAAGGCAAAAAATAATAATGGTTGAAAAAAATTAACAAAAACAAACACTTGCACACAAAAGGAAGTAATTGAGAGTAGCAACAGTTGGAGGCAGTGTGGCCGAGTGGTTAGAGTATTGGACTTGTAATCCACCGCTCCCGGGATCGAGTCCCACCCTGACCACTGTATCTGTTTCACGGTGGCCCCGAGTTCAGATCCTTGGCCACACTTGTAAATAGCCAACTAGTTTGCCTCTGGCCGGTTGGGGTTCTTAATGATGTTATGTTCAATTTAGACCATTTGTTTCATTTGTTTGCAAGGACCACAATGGAAACTACTGGTTCACCAATAATTGTGTAATCCTATAAAAAGACTTTTTTTTAGAGGTCCCCTTGTATGTCTGAGGGTTAAACAAAACTCACTGTATTGTTTATATTATGTAGATTTTCACTGCAGGTTTAGTGCTCCTCTATATTCCAAGTTTATTATGTGATAATGAAGAGAAGATTCCGTAAATGTTAGCACATAGCATGCTACATGTCTTTCTTTTTTAATTTTCACTCAACATTTGTATGGCCTCAAAGACTTTTTTTATCTTTTTTGTACCTGTCTAAGTGTGAAAAACCAAGAATTCCATGAGGCAAACTGCAATCAGTCCACTCCAGAATAAATAGTTCTGTGATCCCCCCCATAAATAACCATCTTAACATGTACCACCCAGAAGTATTAAATTCTGGCCTTAAATTGAACGAGGATTGAGAAAGTGCAAATTTAAGTATCAGTATCAATATTGCCATTGCATAACACTTTTAAACATTTCCCCTTGCGCAGCCAAAACAGTTGGATTCCGCCTTGGATCGTACAAAGGTAAGAGCCTGGATAGGTAAATTTTCAACTGCATACACCAAATGCAAATGTGGCGTCCAATTGGAATTGCCATTGTTCTGGACTGACTAGCCTCGTCTACGTGGAAACACAAAAGGATTATTACTTATGTGAGAGGCTAGTCAGTCCAGAACAATGGCAATTCAAATTGGACGCCATATTTGCATTCGGTGTATGAAGCATACCTTTGTGAAATTATTTTCAGAAGCCTTTATGAACTTTTGAAATCTTGAAAATGCATAGCTGAACATCCTTTTATGTTCGTTTACCTAACCAACTGTTTTGTTCTCTCTTAGAGGGTTACAGTGGAGTTGTAGAGCCATCTGAATGTATTCATATCTCAGATAAGGCCAAGGCCATTGCTAAGGTGAAATATTCTCTCTCTCCACTGGTCTGGTAATGTCTCAACTTATTATGTCACAACAAGTTTGTAATTATACTTTAATTCATTACAGGCTTTTCAGACCTATGTGCGGCAGTCCCCCTTACCAGTATATGATCTCTGTTTTCACACAGGGTAGGTTGTTTTTTCGTTGTTTTTTTTTTTATCATTTTATTTAAAGTTTAAGTTACCAGTTGGAAAGACATGTTTGAGGAGATTTTAATACATTTATGTAACTATTTTCTGAGCTGTGTTGCATTTATTTTTTTTTAACAAGTTTTAACTTGTGTGACATGATGTACCTTTTATGGTGGATAGATATTGGCAAACCTTGACAGTTCGCAGCACTATGTATGGTGATACCATGGCCGTTCTACAGTTCAGTCCACAAAAAATGACCAAGGTATATTATGTTTTGCACATGTGCTGAACATTTTAAGATATCTGAAACTTTGCAATTATAAATAATCCAGAGGGTTACAGTCTGCTCACAACAATTGTTTTGGTGATGACAGTTATAGAATTTACCTACCTGGAGAAAAAAAATTAGTACAAATCCTGTTTATTTTTAATAAATACATTAATTTGTCAGTCGATAGAAAATTTATTAAATGCAAAATTAAAATGTAGTTTATGCCTTTTTAATTATTCCTACTCAAAAGCGAAAAAGGGCAGCAAACAGTAAATGACAGACTGCCATTCCATCAAACTGACTGGTTTTAAAGCATAATGTCTGACAAACTGTAACTACACAGTTAATGACAGAGCAATTTCCTGTATTCTTATTGATTTTCTCTTAATAGATCAGTCTGTCAAGTTCCGGTAGTATACAATATGATTGACTAGCTGAATGACTGGTCTGTTAAATGGTTGATTGATTGATTGATTGATTGATGTAGGAAGAAATTGAGGCAGAAAAGGAACGAATCGGTGAATATTTCAAAACAGGAGAAGGGAAAGATGTGACACTTACATCACTCTATCTGCAAATAAATCACACAAGGTAAGCATAATATTAGTTTTTCTAAGATTTGGTAATGTACTGTCCCATTTCCTTTGTATGACTGTGATATTTATTTCAACATCAGCTTCATTACATCTATAGAAATACATGTACCAGTAATTAAGTTAATCTTTTCGTGGCATAAGGTTTTCTTTACAACCCAGTTGCTCACTATACCACAGCCCCTGCCATATAAATATATATACTTGACATTCTAATGTATGAATTTGTGGCCTTCTCCATCTAGAGGTGTGAATGGATGGGCACTGGAGAGATCAAGGAAAGCCGTCAGAATATTGGGGGGCGGATAACAGGCAATGGCATGATTTCTCATCTTGGGAAATTAGCATAGTTTTTTAATTGATAATGTGAGCCATTTAGGAAAGGAGCATACTTTTAACCATATTGAAGTTTTTAACACGTTTACACTAACATTTTAACAGGGCTGTAGGAGGAAATGCAGAGGCTCCTTTTGTTCATATCATGGGAGATGAGGTGAGCTAATTTCTGAAGTCTTCTGTTGCAGTGTCAAACAATTTCTTCCCTTAATTGTTCACAACAACTTTGTTTATTAAACAGGTTATTGTTTGGTTCTATATACATTTGTTGACATTTTGTTCTAACAGACGGGTTTCTTTAATTTTTTTTTAGCATATTTATGAAGAGCTTTGTGGACTGAAATTCAGAATATCTCCTGATTCATTCTTTCAAGGTAAATAGTGACAATGAATTCAACATAACTTTTTCTTAGTTTCTGCCCCTAATTTGTGTTATTTAGTTGCTCTCTGTTGTCTACTTATGTAATTTTGTTTCTCTGTTCTAATTTTTTTAAAATGCTCCTGTGGTGTGTTGCTGACATAGGACACCCTCTCTCTAATTTACTTGACTGTTTGATTTCTATGTCCAGTGAACACCAAGGCAACTGAAAAGTTATTTGACTTGCTGAAAGAGTGGTGTGGTGACCATCTCGACGAAACAGTGGTACTTGGTGAGTAATTACTAATATGTTGATAGAGGGCATATCAATTGTGTATCGTAAACCCACAATTAAGCCAATCAGAACAACGGAAAAAAACGTGGGCAACCAAGTCATTCTGTTCGGTTGTGAAAGTGGCACAAGTTTTCCAATCCAGAACAGCTGGGTTTTCAGTACTTTTTTTTACATCACAACCTGAGAAGTGTCGTCATATTAATAATAATATTTTCATTTCTCTTTCTCAGACATATGTTGTGGCACTGGAGCGCTTGGTCTGTGCCTGGCTCAGGTGGGTGAAGTATTTCTTGTTTAGCACATTCAGAGCCCTTTTTATCGCAGCAGCCAGTCAGAACAAAGGTTTACGACATGGGGAACAGTTATAGAGCAGTAACAGGGAAAAGGAAATCAAAACAAATTTGATAACGTTTGACACTTAAACGAAAATTGAGCTAATCATTTTTTTCTGATGAAACCAGGGTAGAGATTTCAGTTGGTTGCGAATATTTGATACAACAAATGACTTCAACGCCTGGACAAAAGTGACAGTGAAAGTCGTCATTTGAGTCAAGTTAAGAGGACTTTGCTCAGGTTGTTGACACATCAGTCACTGTATACGACGTCAGCTGTTCTTACCACTACCCTCCCCCCCCCTTCCCCCAACCCAACGGTCACGCTTACTGCGTGGCTATTCTAATATTTAAACTCAAAGCCGTGGTATTGGAGATGCGATGATTTTCTTGTTTGTTGCGTGTGCTTAGCGTGCACAATGTCTGGAATCTTCTCTGATAACCAGCGGTTCTTTTTACAGAGCGTGAAGCGTGTGATAGGTGTAGAGATTATTGAAAATGCGGTGGAAGACGCCAAAGCTAACGCAGATCTAAACGGTGAGTGCTTCTCTTCGCAGTCTTTTCTTTTTTTACTCTCGGAGGATCACTAATCTCTTACATTTGTTTCTGTACCTCCTATTAAAAATAGCGGTTAGGGTTTTCTTAATAGGTGGTGGTAATGTTCGCTAAGCCACAAAAACATACCAGAAACGCCCCGGAGAGATCTGAAGGGCTTGATATTCCCCAGGGCTTCTCGACAGCGTATTAGAGAGGGGTGCTTGTCAGAGATTGGGATGGCTTGCTCAAACTCGACCTTCTGGACTTTTGAGGATCTGTATACAACGTGTATTTTATTACTTAAGAACCCGCGTGATACTTAAAACTACGGTGGCCCAGAAGGCTCAACACAAACAAAAAAATATACTGCAGCAAATAAAAAATATACTGCAGCAAATAAAAAAAAAAATCAAAACGCAAAGAAAAAAAGTGTCGAGGCAAATAAAAAATGCAACGCAAACAAAAAGTACTGCAGCAAATAAAATATGCAACGCAAGCAAAAAAAAAAAAAGAAAACGCAAACAAAAAAAATTAGAACGTAACGCCAAGGAAGACTGGGTAATAGTTCTTAGTTTTCCGCCAAAACAGCATGAACAGGAACTCGCTTTTGGTTATGGACGAAAGCGATCTGCGTAGGATTATAGAAGATTACTTTCATCAAGGGTATGAAAATAGTTATTATCGATTTTTTAAAGGAGCAGCATGGTACTGTCACAAGTTCGCTGCAAAACATGGTTTCGGAAAGGCGAACAATCAAAGGATGGAACGAGTGTTGGCGGGAAACTAAGAACTATTACCCAGTCTTCCTTGGCGTTGCGTTCCAATTTTTTTGTTTGCGTTTTTTTTTTTGTTTGCGTTGCATATTTTATTTCCCGCAGTATTTTTTGTTTGCGTTGCATTTTTTATTTGCTGCGGTACTTTTTTTCTTTGCGTTTTGATTTTTTATTTGCTGCAGTATATTTTAGTCGCTGCAGTTTATTTTTTATTTGCTGCAGTATATTTTTTGTTTGCATTGCGTCTTCTGGGCCACCGTATAAAACAAAGACTGATGCAGGCTTTTTCTCGTTCCAGGAGTTTCAAATGCTCAGTTTGTCTGCGGGAAAGCGGAAGACATCATCGTTGACGTGTTCAAGAACATGCCGCGAAAAACCAAAATCATTGGCATCATGGACCCACCACGAGCTGGACTACGTAAGTCAAACATATGGTGGATTTCCATGACTGCTGTTTTACGTAGCGTAAATTATACACTTTCCAGCCATTAGAATGCGGTCAAATCGCCATGTGCATTGTTTTTTTAGTTCGGTTGAGTTAAATAGCTAGGGTTAGTTTGAATGCAATTGAGGAATATTGGAAAGGGGTAAGCACGTAAGGTTCAACGTAACCAGAAAAAAGGAAACGCTAAAAAGGTCAGGATATGTAATGCCAGTACATTGCTAGACATCGTTTCAGACGATTTTTTCCTCCTTTTACTATTTTAAGCTTTTCCTTTCTCTGTATGTCTTTAACAAAGGGTTGGCGAATCTCTCCACCTTGGGGTGAAACAACTGTTTGCTCTGAGCTAACCTAGGTGTTGTATTTTTTTCTTCTTCTTCTTTCGCTGCAGACCAGTCAGTTATACACGCAATCAGGAAGAGTCGCAGGATGGACAAACTGATTTACGTGTCCTGTAACCCAAGTGCTGCTTTTGTGAACTTTCTTGAGTAAGTTTTCAACAAAAATATTTTTCCACACAGGATTTCTTTTGATTACCCAATTTTGACTGTTATAATGACCAAAACTATAGCCATCTTAGTAATTTAGGCGATGAAGGAGAACTAGAAAAATTTGGGAGGGGTTTGTCTACAGTTAACTTCCTGATTTACGCCTTTTCTATCTCTACCTTGTGTTTTTTGAATGACATACACGGAATCACGCCAACCACCGGTACTTTGGTCTGTGATTTTTTCTCTCTTTCTAGTCTATGTAGACCAACCTCAAAGAGAATCAAAACAGCGCCATTTCGCCTGGTGAAGGCCGTACCCGTGGATCTTTTCCCTCACACTAAACACTGTGAATTACTGCTGCTGTTTGAGAGAGACATGACCTCTGTGGATGCAGCCAAGTTCTACAAGTGGTACTATTAAACTGGTCAACAGGGCATACTTCTACTGGTAGATCAGGAAATTGTTATTATAACGAATTTAAGTTACACATTTTGACTTTGAATAATTGGTTTTCTTCTTTTGGTTAACATCAGTGAGGAACCCAGAAAAAAGTATTATTAGTTTTAAATCATCCTACGTTGTGTTGTGCTTTCTGCTTGCCTGAATATACATTTTATTTCTTTGCAAGGACGACATTTTTTAGTTGTGCTGAGTTGTAAGTGAATTTGTCCAACATGAGGTAAAAGTTAAAGATCAAAGTTAAATTTGATAACTTCAGTAATTTGATATGTTACAAAGAAGATATTACACGGCCATGCGTGGATACGAATCTTATCTTCGAAGATAAATTTCTTATTCACAAGTTGACATTTTAGTTTTCTTTTCATAGATACTGATCGCATGTTTAAATTAAAATCAATTTTAAGAGCACTGAATGCATAAATCACCTGGACGTAAACTCAGCTCGTAAGAAAGTTACTTTAGCTTTTCGACATAAAATGTAATTCGCTGAACTAAAAGTTGAATTCAGCTTCTTTAATTTTGACACAAGAAGCATAATCCGCAGAAAACAGATTACCTGGTTGAATCCGACGAAGAGATCAACTATTACTTTAAAAGAGAAAGAAAATTTGATATTGAACTGCCTTCTGTTTTCTTAGCAAGCTGAAAAACTCAATTCATGTAGAGTGCAAGAAATGCCAATGTTTTTAGAGGTTTATTTAATATAAAATAATCTTTGGATTGCAGTATTTAATGTAGTTATACACGTAAATTATTATGTTAGTCAGAGCGACAGAGTCTTGCATCTGCCGCTCTTAAGAGTAAGCAAGTACACCGTATACAACAGAAATATATTCTTAATAAACTCTTGTTGTGATCTCTGAGAACAGAACGAAATTATATTTTTTCGAGCCGTCGCTCTTTCAACATTCCCTCTGTTTAGAAAGCATTCAAGGTCTGAAAATGACGGGTATAGAGTCAAGGGGCCACGGGTCTTAAAAAACGGTGGAAATTGGTATTTACTGGAGTAAGGTGTGGCCAGGATTTAAAGAACAGGGTGCTCAACCATAACGAGAATTTAAAAGTTAGGTGATGCAAGGGGTTGTTTGGATGCCTATCTTGCCAGAGCTTACCCCAGTTCCTGCAGCGAAAAATAAATGGGGTATAGCCCACTCCTCCCCCCTGACCACTCCCACTGGCTGCCTCTGGATGGAAATGCTTGCCCATTGTGGGGTTAACCATTTGCATTACAGAAGACCTCAGTGATATTTTGCCAGGACCAGTTAATCTTTCTGGATCAATACAGGCACTGTGAGAGCTGTCTCTCGCCTAAGAGGAAAAAGAAAAAAAAAACACACAAACAGTGTCCCTGCTAGGGCCTGATTCCGCACATTTTAAACCAAACACCATTATGGCCCTCCGTTGAGACAGAGAACAAAAATCACTGCCCTAATATTATCCAATAATGTCCCTTGAAACTACTGTGGAGTACTTCATTCATCATTTTATTATCAAATACTATTCAATACATATTTGTCACAGTTACTTAAAATCCTTCATCTCTGATATCTTTCCACAATAGAGGAGTTGAATTAATTCAAGTAAATAGACATCTTATTTGACCGGTCTTAGAGTGAATTTAAGCTTAACCACACTCAAGTTAAGGTAACAACCAATACACCAATCCTTTAACAAAACTTGTAACTGTCAAAGAGCAGTATATCTTTAGACTAAATTCAACTGGTTGGTCTGTACTTGGATCAGTTTCTAATCTTGAACCAAACAAACCTTCAACTTAGAGGTTCCTGGCCACTAGCACTTTGTAACCTTCAGTTCTTTGTTTGTTCCCTAGAAGGTAGAAAAACACCTTGGTATTAGCCTACACTGACAGTGCAGAAAGGAACTTATATAAGAATTCTTTCTTTAAAACAGCTAAGCCAGTTATTATCCACATTCTAATCCCTTTATTTATGTATTGCAAAATATCAAATTCTTAAACTATCGAGATGAAAAGAGAAAGATGGAGCTTCTCATTTCATAGCTGTACAAAACTTCCACTGCTGATATTTTCCCACTCTTAATCCCTTGACCTTTTGGGGTGACCAGCATCTAATTTCTCCTTGCAGTATCACTACTGAATTGCACATTAAGGTCGTGGGAATGAGAGAAATGATCACCAACTGAAGAAGCTCTACTTGATTGTTACACAAATTCTCCTTGTCAGTGCCTTAGGAAATGTATACAGTACAGCATGAAGAATATGATATTAGCAAGTAAAGGGTTAAGTAAGGCTACTAAATAAAACTTGATGAAACATTAAATACCTCTTTGCCTTCCACCTTGAAGCCCAACTCTTGAGCTGTCTGTTTAATGAAAGCTCTTTCGTGCTGAGTTAATGCTGTTGGGAAGGAGATTTCTTGAGTGTAACTGTCCTCTTTGAACTCTCTGTACAGCAAAAAATGAATGGAAAAAAAGAAAATTAACCGTTCACTCCCATGATTGACCAAGACAGAATTTCTTATCATCATCATCTTTATTTGCCTTATTTTAACAATAAAAAATATTTAATTACAGCGATAACAGTTAGAAGGTGAGGAGACCGAAGAAGCCACCAGGCTTATGGGAGAGCCACCTCACTTACAATAATAAATTAAGTAAAGAAAAAGTGCTGCGAATGTGCGGCTTGGCCAATTCAGTGATCATTAAACTAAAAACTCTTGCAATTTCATTTTAAAGCTGAGAAAGTTTGACAAACGAGTGACTGAAATAGGGAAGAGTTCCAAATTTTAGGACCTTGGTAGAGAATTGTAATTTGCTTGAAATTTGTATGACACAAATGCGTTCGATAATTACTGGCTGTTCTAGTACCATAGTTGTGAATTTGGCTATTACTTACAAAAAGATCGAGAAGCAATGGGGGCAATAAGTTATTTTTGAAATAAAATCTCACAGTATCAAATGAATACAGTATCAAGCAAACACATAATGGGAATGAAGAAAAATATCAATCAGGGAATTGTTGGTTGATCCTATACCAAATTATCTGAACTAACATAGGAATTGCACTGCAGAGGGTAAGGATAATCTCTAAGAAGACTTCCACCAATTCTGCCAAAAGGAATACTGTACACAATAAACAGAAAGGGAACATAATGGCCTACCTTAATTTTTTAATAAGCAATTCCTTCTTTCCTGCTTTAAGGTTTACAGGTGCTTGTAAAGATTTTTCATCCTTACCTTTTCCTAAATAAATACAAGGAAAATTTCTGGTATGATTTTCTTGAACCAGTTAAACCCCATGAGGGTGACTAGTAACCAATTTCTCCTCATAATATCACCCCTACATCACACAGTAAGGTAATGAAGATAAAGGAAATGATCACCAACTGAAGTGATTGATTGTTAATTAAAACAAATTTTCCTTGTCAGCACCTTAGGTAATGCTTAGAATATGCATACTGATGTTAGGGTCTATAGGGTTAAACAACTGTTGATCAGACAAAGAGGTAAAAAATTTTCCCATTTTTATTTATGACCTTAATAATAGAGTGTATTATTTCAAGAGGGTAGCACAGAATAGTTACAGAAAATAGTAAACTTGTGGCCCTCTCAACGGTTCCCCCTTCTCCCGGACTCAGCAAAACAGCGTCTTAAAAAGCGATCGCTATTTGTCACATACCTTTCTTAGCAGGGGCAAACATGCGTGAAAAGGTCTGCTTTTCAAGAGCTTGGAATTGACTCACTTTTCTACATTTGATGAAAAAAAATTCCATATTATCTCAAATTAAAAAATACTTTGTTGTAGATCAATATCACTATTGGAAAGCTTCATCTTTTAAACACATAATTGGCTTCTAATTTGTAATTGTGACCCTTTTGGGTCTAATTTCTGCTTACAATATCAGTTTTGAATCACATGTAAGGTCGCAGGAATAAAAGAAGTACCTTGAGTTATCACCAATTAATAAAACCCCTGATTTTTAAACAAAGTCTCCTTGTTAATCCCAGAGGAAATGTATAGCCAAGAGTATAGAGAATAACAGGTATGAATACTGATGTGTTGGTGTAAACGGTCAACTAAAAGTTCACATCCTCAGCATGGAATGCTGAGGTGTCTGCCACATAACATTTTACCAGCACTCCGTAGAAATAAAGGTACTAAGTACACATACCTGTCCAATTCAATAAGGGCATCTTTAATTGCTTTGTTGCTGGGTTCATAATACTGTGCCTTCTTGAACTTATCCCTAGCGCTGTCAAATTCACCCTGCTTCTGTAAGGCCTGTAAAATAAATTCTTAGTACATAGAGACAGTGAATGTTTACTACTGTAACAATGCATCACAAGACATCACTGCAGTTAGCAAACAGACACAGAAAATGCAGATGTCCTGCATAATCTTTCAGGGAAAATAATTTGTTCAATTTATCATTGATTGCAGTCTTATCACCTGCGTTACAAACTACATGTATTGTAAAACAATTACATAAATGGATAAATGTTATATTAATGAACTGGTCAATTTGTTTACATCCTTTACACAGTCCGCAAAAGAGGTAACCTGCAGGGTGCAAGAATTTTTGAAAGTGCAGATTACCTTTCCCATTCTATAGAGAGCCTTTACATTCCTTGGGTCAATACCTAAAGCCTGAAAAAAAACAAAAATATTATTTTGAAAGTTAAAATGTAATGGATGGATAAGAATTTTATAACTATGAGGAAATGAATTTACATCCACAAGTGGAAATCACATGCTCTGTTTATTAAGTATAATTTAACAATATAATACTTATTAGGTACCTCAACAAAGACAATTTTAATTTGTTATGTAACCTCTTAGAGAGACTAGCATCTAATTTCTCCATACAATATCACCCCTGAATCAAACATCAAGGTCATGAGAAAAAAGAAAATGATCACCAACAAAAGAAGCTTGTGATTACTAAACAAATACTCCTTTTCAGCACCTTAGAAATTGTTTAGAGACGTGTAAGGAGAATATGCATCCTGATGTTAGGCTGTAAAGAGTTCAAATACATTTCAAGAGCACCAGATGCTGTGATGAACTGAAAGTACAATCACCTCATAGGAATGCTATTTCAACTTTTAATGAAGAAACAAAACAATTGTAAGAAAACAAAAATTTCATCTGTGCTCAGTGTCATGATCTCTTCCCCCAATATTTTATGCATGGCTAGCCTCATGCTCATTTTCAAGATGGCGGACTGTGATAAGAGAGTATTCACAGAGCAAGCTGACATCAGCCTTGGTAATGAAAGAATGCAATGTTTCACATGAGAAGTCAACTGCAAGAATTCTAAAATTTTTCAGTACCTTCACAGAAAACCAATAAAATTCCACGAGCTTTTGCCTCTGCTCAGAGCCTTTCACCATCATCATTTTGACATAAGTAATTATTATAGGTGTCTAATAAGGGTAAATTTAAAATCTTTTGACAAAAAGATAATTTGTTTACCTTTCTTGCATAGGTTAGAACTTTCTTCACCTCTGCCAACTCGAGAAAACAGTGAGCAGCATTGAGATACAGTTTAAGCAAAACTTCATTCATCCATCTCTCTTGATCAGCATTTTGTAAATGGCAGTTTTCCAGTAATTTGATGGCCTATAGTTACAAAATGTAATAAGGAATATTGAAAAATGCACAGATATTGCACATAATCGATTCTAATAAAGGCTGATAGTTTCTAAAGAAACTGTTTGGGGCTGCGTCGGTGGGGGTAACTAAATAATTTGAATATATCAACAAAGTTGAAATGGTAAATTGGCCACCGTTACGATTATAAAAGCTGACGTTTCGAGTGTTAGCCCTTTGTCGGAGTGGATAGGGCTAACCCTGCTCCCAGTTGGCTTGTTAAAAGGCCTCAGTGGCGAAACCCATCTAAATTCTCCCCAAAAATAACTCCTGAATCACACATGACGGTCACTGGAAAATAGGAAATGATCGCCAACTAAAAAAGCTCTTGATTGTTAAACAAATTTTCCTTGTCAGCACCTCAAGAAATGTATAGAAAACAGTATGGAGAATATGCATACTAAGGTTTAAGGTATTTCTTTAAATGACAAATTTTCTATGAAATCATTATATCCCACTTTTAAGGGGTGAATTACGGTTGTTCTTAACCCAAAAAATATTTTTCCACACTCAAACATTTGCCTACTCTTTTTATTTCAAAGTTCATTCATTTGTAGTGAAAATGATTTCCACAGCTCATGCATTTCATACCTTTGATGTATGATCCTCGCAGTAGAGAGCGCTATTTATGCAATAGCAAAAATCAGACCAGAAAAAATCAGGCCAGTGTGGGATTCGAACCACTGACCTCTGCGATAATAGTGCGGTGCTCTACCAATTGAGCTAACAAGCCAACTGGGAGCAGGCCGTTATGTTGATTCGTAATAAATCCGTGATGACAAATCAGATACGATGAATATATGAAGTTCATATATTTGAACTGTGGTTATAGATATGTATGATGCACGATCCTCGCAGTAGAAAGCGCTATTTATGCAATAGCGAAAATCAGACCTGAAAAAAATCAGGCCTGTACTGGATTCGAACCACTGGCCTCTGCGACCTCTGCGATACTAGTGCAGAGGGTTTATTACAAATCAACTTAATGGCCTGCTCCCAGTTGGCTTGTTAGCTCAATTGGTAGAGCGCTGCACTAGTATCACAGAGGTCAGTGGTTCAAATCCCATACAGGCCTGATTTTTTTCAAGTCTGATTTTTGCTATTGCACAAATAGTGCTCTCTACTGTGAGGATCATGCATCACACGTATCTATAACCGCAGTTCAAAATATATGAACTTCATATATTCATCGTATCGCATTTCATACCTTTAAATATTTCCCCACAGCACGATGAACTTGCTTCCGTTTGTAAAAGTCATTTCCAGCCTAGAAACAATGAATAACAGAAACTGTTAAAAAACTATTCATAGTTTCATGCTCCAAACAAAACATTTTCATTGGTCCAATTGTCACAGTTGAGTGGGAAAACTGTCTCATTTGAAAAATAAACTTGCAGGAAACAATATTCACACTTCACGGTTGAATGCAAATTGTAGTATCACAGATTGCTCTAAATAAATAAAAACAAACAAACAAATGAATAAAACACAAATCAGCACAAAAAAGCTGGTGAATGAATTAGAAATGAGGTACAGTAGAACCTGTTAATTTGAACTCTCAAGGAAAAAGAATCTGTTTGAGTTAGCAAGGGTTCAAGTTATTGGAATTGGTGTTAAATTTCAAATATCTTGTCAATATTTCTTAAGAAACCCTGTTTTCCCCATTCTTGCACAATCAAGAGTCATCTCATTCAGTTGTTTCAGTTTTGTAAGAATGTTTAGTTTGGGAAATTTAGCTAAATGTGTTCTGTTTTCCTAAAAGTTATGTATCAATCGCAATTAAAAATTGGATTGTGTAAATCAACCATGTTCTGACACTTCCAATTGATGTTTGTCAAACAATGTTTTTACTTACAGTTCAAGATATCAGATTAAATTTGAGCCAAGAGAAAGTAAAATTAGTTTGCGTTAACATGGAGTTCGAGTTAGCTGAGCGCAAGTTGACTTAGTCTCAACCCAATGACTGAAAAAATGGGGTCAAATCCAAGGGAAATCAGATGTTGTTTAAGTTATCATTTGCTTTGATGATATAACCATTTCAGAAATGGAGCAGGACGTTTCAACTTTTAAGTGCGAGCATTTTCAAGGGTATGAGGTTGATCAGTTATCACAATAACAAAATACTTATTTAGAGACTTTAAAAATAATGTAAATAATGTAAAAATAATGTAAATAAATCAATAAAATTTAAAACTGCCTCATGTACCTCTCTTTCTGAGTTAGCCACTTCAAGGAGTTGCTCAAATGATGCCTGCTTCCTCTCTTCCTGTAAGCAGAGAAGATTTCTGCCTTTTTTTCCTTCAAAAAATTTAACCACACATGGAACACATACGTTCCCTTACAGTCTGTGACACACTCTAACTTCTGGCTTAAAGCCATTACCTTTCCACTTATGGTAAATCAGGGGTTTCATTAATGTTTTCTGCAGGAGGGCAACTGGTTTTCACAGGTGGGCAAAACTCTTTGAACTGAACTTCTTTATTAAATAAACTTTCCTCCAGATGGTCAAATCAGGTGGGCAAAGCCGTCCTTACAACCGGTCAATTTGCCCAGTGCCTGGCCCTTAATGAAACCCCTGGTAAATAGTACACTTTGATTACACCAGATGAAAGACCCTTAGCACTGTAATTTATTGAGAGTTGTTTCCCCTGTAGCAAGCACAAAAGTAACATTGAGCAGCACCTCTAAATCAAAAGACATTTGCTTTTTACTTGGTGAAAAGTAGGGTGATTCAATGGCCTAGTGGTCAGTGCACTGGACTCTGGGGTTGAGAAGTCAGGTTTAAGACCTGGCCAAGTGTTGTGTTGTTGGGCAAAACACTTTACCCTCACAGTGTCTCTATCCACCCAGGAGTGTTATTGGGTACCAGTGCTTCTCTCCACCCAGGAGTGTCATTGGGTACCAGTGCCTCTCTCCACCCAGGTGTGTTATTGGGTACCAGTGCCTCTCTCCACCCAGGAGTGATATTGGGTACCAGTACCTCTCTCCACCTGGGAGTGTTATTGGGTACCAGTGCCTCTCTCCACCCAGGAGTGTTATTGGGTACCAGTGCCTCTTCCCTTCCAGGAGTATTATTGGGTACCAGTGCCTCTCCCCTTCCAGGAGTATTATTGGGTACCAGTGCCTCTCTCCAACCAGGAGTGTTATTGGGTACCAGTGCCTCTCCCCTTCCAGGGGTATTATTGGGTACCAGTGCCTCTCTCCACCCAGGAGTGTTATTGGGTACCAGTGCCTCTCCCCTTCCAGGAGTATTATTGGGTACCAGTGCCTCTCCCCATCCAGGAGTATCATTGGGACCAGTGAATTGTTAGGGAAGTGTGATGAAATGTATCCCATCCAGAGGAGGTGGTAATACTAAGATCTTGTTGCCTCATGATATGGAAACCAGGACACACTTTGGTTGGGTGGGTTAATAGACTTAAGTACAGACTTTATCTTCCCTCTAGACTAAATATAATCAAGACATGGTTGGTTGGCTGGTAGTTCCATGCTGTGCAGGCTGGCAGGCAGCATGCAGGTTCCCTTCCCTCCCTCCCCCCCCCCCCCCCGCTCCAATATTTCAGGGAATTATACATTCAAGAGATGGCATAAATTAGCTCTGCTTGAATTATCTTTGTAGATAATCAAGCAACACTGCTTTAATCTGTTCTCTAGGCCCTCCCTGCTTTGAGGCACCAGCCCCAAGTTTGTCATTTGTCAAAAAGCTGGTTTGATTAAACTTTTAAAACGTAGCTAAATTAAATATAATTCTAATGCATGACAAGAATCATGCAGAGCAAACAAATATGTTACATGTCTACTAACCTCAGTAAATGCATCAAAATCATCTGCTGCTTTGTGGTCAATGAAGCTCAGTAACTCCACTTCAAATAGTACTGTAGAGAAAAATAAAATAAGACTGGGACTGCATTCACACTTTCACAGTTTTTTTTTTTTTTTTTAATCACAGCAACATGCCTAAGAAGACAAACCTTTTGCTGATGCAGGTATGCGAGGAGTGCAGCCCATCTCCAGATAAGCATATTCTGGAGTCACAAGAAACTTGGACTTTTCTCCTTTCCTCATGGTGCGTAAACCATAATAGAGTCCTAGAATGTTTTCCTCTGAAACCATAAGAGTTTAACTTAAGTTCTGGTGTACACATGGCTGTGCTCTAAGAAAAATTGAAGGGAGCCCAGTGCTCTGAAACTGTGAAATCCAGGGTGCCCAAGATATGCCTTTTGTGAAAAGACTAAGATTCCTGAGTTGCCCAAGAGCAAAAGTAAAGTGCCAGGGGCCATTGGGCACTGCTAGACCACAGCCCTGGTACATATAAAAGTTAAAATTGATTCCAGGTAAAAAATGATTTGAAAATACTAGTTCAGTTTGTACATTCCTTTGTTTAATGACTAAGGTAGTTTATAACATAATGAACATAGTACACATCCTCTGATTGGTCAATTTAGTTTCCAAGCAGATGCTTTATCAGGTCATAGAGCCTTTATGTAACTAGTTATGTCATAAAAGCAATAGAAAACATTTTTTCCAGGCTCTATAACAAGATAAAGCCACTTCAGATGTCGGGAGAACACTTGGAAAGCTTATATACAAAACACTTGCTTTCGGCTTGTGATTTATAGGCTTTCCTCGTGTTCTTCCACATCTGGTGTGGCTTCATCACATTAAAGAACCCAGAAAAATGTGTTCTGTTACTCATTATAGGTATCTGGAACAAAGGATGAAATATCATATCAAGCTAGTTTAAAACAAATCCAACTTTACAAGTGACATTTTGAAATTGTTCATGTATCAAGGATCAAGAGGGAGGGAGTGGGGGAGAAGATGAGAGACATAACAACCCAGTAGTTGGCACACTAAGTGAAAGATTAACCTAAGGGAGTCATTTCCAGAATGTTCAGAAAAACGTTTTTAGGATAAGATTACAAACAAATTTTTACCACCTCATTTGTGGAGCATGCACTAACATATTCCTACCCTGTCAAAGACTTCTGATCCAAAAATCCATCCTTGTAAAAGTATTTTATGATAGTTCAATCTAAGCGGGTGCCCCTTTTATGTTGTTCTTACTACAATTTAACATCATCTGTGATCTGTTACTGAACAGACACACAGCAAAATGGAACCTAATTGTTTATGTTACACTTACCAAGCTTATGAATTTCTGGTTTATTTCTTAAC